>NW_016157159.1:232428-234108 GCF_001687245.7 Rhagoletis zephyria | reverse complement strand
AAGTCTGATGAGGAAATGTGGTGATTTCCGAAATAGCTATCACTTCTTCCATTTTTTTGAATTATTGTTGCTTTTCCACAATAAGTTTTCACTTAAAACGGCCTCAAGCTCATAAAAATTGTTATAAGGCCATAAAAATAACAGATTTTTTATAATGCTTGCACGAAGTTTAAAATGTGGATTTATATTGCGTTAGTTATATAATGAGCTAGGCTTTTATGAAAAATTAATAAATATTAAATAAACAAAAGAAAAAGAGCCAAAATCGATCGAAATGTTGATGACTTAATCAGCTGACCACAAGTGTATGTATAAAATGACTTATATTAATGATCTCAAACCAGTTTACAATAGTGGTACAGTATATTTTGCTTAGCTGCACATCCTTCTTTGCACGAAAAACTTGTGCACCTAACCGAAAAAGGCACTTAAGCGAATTTTCTTTACTACTTCAATGAGGAAGGTATCCGAATCCCTATGAAACCAAATAATGGAGAAACACTTATCACGTAGAAAATAATGCAAGCGAAATTTTTTTCGAATGGTATCTTATTATCTATATAACTACATAAATTGATAGCCATTTTCGTTGTTCTGCGATATGAGCAAAATAGATAATAGCTTGTAAAATTAGGTAATTGTACGGCCAGTGCAGGTAAACGTAATACTTTCTTTGATAATTGATACTAGTTGCACAATTTTTAAGGTAGGTATCGCCAATGGGCAGGTATGTTGAATGCATCTATCGGAGCACTTTCCTTAAAATGTTAAAAATAATGCTTTTGATGCGCATTTTGGGGTAGGTATCTTAAATGTGCACTTAAGCATAAAGGCAGCAAAGCAAAATATACTGTATTCACCAAATTGTTGTCAACAGTCGTTGCTTGAGCTCATCCGCTGTTTTGCCAGAGTGCCAGGCCACTTGCTCACTTTGGTGAATACCACTAATGAATTTTAAATGTGCTCTGTCGAAATGATATTTTAACCTTACGTACATATGTACCTTTATATACAATAAAAGTTTAATAAGAACAATTCTGTGTGCATACATGGAAAAGGCGTTTTTGGGTAGGAAATGACGTTCTTTCGGATCAAGAAGGACGTTTTCTCATGCCGAAAACCTGGCAACACTGCCCTGCAGAGCGATAGAAATAAATCTATCGCCACGAAACGCCGCCGAGTGAACTTCGAATTTCGCTTTGGCTGTGTTCAATTTCATATGCCGGCGGGTGTTCTAATTTTGACAGCGGAAATTTCGCTGTGGTGAGTTCGCCGTTCGCCCGCATTGTGTTTCCACGGTTACATATATGCTCGCTATATGGCAGCAGCTGCGTGCGCAAAGATACTGGCTATAATTAGTTGCGGCCAAAAGTGCCCAGGTTCAAATCTCATTAGGCAGAACATATAATTTAATTTTTTTTTTCCCTTGCACGAAGTTTAAAATGTGGATTTATATTGCGTTAGTTATATAATGAGCTAGGCTTTTATGAAAAATTAATAAATATTAAATAAACAAAAGAAAAAGAGCCAAAATCGATCGAAATGTTGATGACTTAATCAGCTGACCACAAGTGTATGTATAAAATGACTTATATTAATGATCTCAAACCAGTTTACAATAGTGGTACAGTATATTTTGCTTAGCTGCACATCCTTCTTTGCACGAAAAACTTGTGCACC
>NW_016157159.1:225126-229108 GCF_001687245.7 Rhagoletis zephyria | reverse complement strand
GTTTTTTTTTTTTTTTTAAATTATGCAAAATAACCGAAAAAGGCACTTAAGCGAATTTTCTTTACTACTTCAATGAGGAAGGTATCCGAATCCCTATGAAACCAAATAATGGAGAAACACTTATCACGTAGAAAATAATGCAAGCGAAATTTTTTTCGAATGGTATCTTATTATCTATATAACTACATAAATTGATAGCCATTTTCGTTGTTCTGCGATATGAGCAAAATAGATAATAGCTTGTAAAATTAGGTAATTGTACGGCCAGTGCAGGTAAACGTAATACTTTCTTTGATAATTGATACTAGTTGCACAATTTTTAAGGTAGGTATCGCCAATGGGCAGGTATGTTGAATGCATCTATCGGAGCACTTTCCTTAAAATGTTAAAAATAATGCTTTTGATGCGCATTTTGGGGTAGGTATCTTAAATGTGCACTTAAGCATAAAGGCAGCAAAGCAAAATATACTGTATTCACCAAATTGTTGTCAACAGTCGTTGCTTGAGCTCATCCGCTGTTTTGCCAGAGTGCCAGGCCACTTGCTCACTTTGGTGAATACCACTAATGAATTTTAAATGTGCTCTGTCGAAATGATATTTTAACCTTACGTACATATGTACCTTTATATACAATAAAAGTTTAATAAGAACAATTCTGTGTGCATACATGGAAAAGGCGTTTTTGGGTAGGAAATGACGTTCTTTCGGATCAAGAAGGACGTTTTCTCATGCCGAAAACCTGGCAACACTGCCCTGCAGAGCGATAGAAATAAATCTATCGCCACGAAACGCCGCCGAGTGAACTTCGAATTTCGCTTTGGCTGTGTTCAATTTCATATGCCGGCGGGTGTTCTAATTTTGACAGCGGAAATTTCGCTGTGGTGAGTTCGCCGTTCGCCCGCATTGTGTTTCCACGGTTACATATATGCTCGCTATATGGCAGCAGCTGCGTGCGCAAAGATACTGGCTATAATTAGTTGCGGCCAAAAGTGCCCAGGTTCAAATCTCATTAGGCAGAACATATAATTTAATTTTTTTTTTCCGTTTTTTTTTTTTTTTTTAAATTATGCAAAAGAATCTGTGAAGTGCACAACGAAAAAAAGTGGTACTTTCACAGGCAACAAGTTACGCAGCGGGAGTCAATTGTCACCTCCTAGGATAACTCCATGTTAAATGCGACAGTAGAAAGCAAGGGCGGTAGATTTGCGAGGTACCGGTATTCGACTCCCGAAAACTGGTGAATTCAATAGTTCTGTACTAGTACTTTCCGCTGCAGGGTACGCATCCCAAGCATGCAGGGCGGTGACAACTCACACATACATACATAGTACATGTTTATCCGTATAAAATGATGCAAATTCAACATTTGAAAGCATGTTCATATGTCTGGCAGTAGCTGACTGCGCAAAGATGCTTGCCACAATTTGTTGATATCCAGATCAGTGTTCGAATTCCACTGCAGAAACATGCCACTTAAATATTTTTTTTTTTNCCAGTGCAGGTAAACGTAATACTTTCTTTGATAATTGATACTAGTTGCACAATTTTTAAGGTAGGTATCGCCAATGGGCAGGTATGTTGAATGCATCTATCGGAGCACTTTCCTTAAAATGTTAAAAATAATGCTTTTGATGCGCATTTTGGGGTAGGTATCTTAAATGTGCACTTAAGCATAAAGGCAGCAAAGCAAAATATACTGTATTCACCAAATTGTTGTCAACAGTCGTTGCTTGAGCTCATCCGCTGTTTTGCCAGAGTGCCAGGCCACTTGCTCACTTTGGTGAATACCACTAATGAATTTTAAATGTGCTCTGTCGAAATGATATTTTAACCTTACGTACATATGTACCTTTATATACAATAAAAGTTTAATAAGAACAATTCTGTGTGCATACATGGAAAAGGCGTTTTTGGGTAGGAAATGACGTTCTTTCGGATCAAGAAGGACGTTTTCTCATGCCGAAAACCTGGCAACACTGCCCTGCAGAGCGATAGAAATAAATCTATCGCCACGAAACGCCGCCGAGTGAACTTCGAATTTCGCTTTGGCTGTGTTCAATTTCATATGCCGGCGGGTGTTCTAATTTTGACAGCGGAAATTTCGCTGTGGTGAGTTCGCCGTTCGCCGGCATTGTGTTTCCACGGTTACATATATGCTCGCTATATGGCAGCAGCTGCGTGCGCAAAGATACTGGCTATAATTAGTTGCGGCCAAAAGTGCCCAGGTTCAAATCTCATTAGGCAGAACATATAATTTAATTTTTTTTTTCCGTTTTTTTTTTTTTTTTTAAATTATGCAAAAGAATCTGTGAAGTGCACAACGAAAAAAAGTGGTACTTTCACAGGCAACAAGTTACGCAGCGGGAGTCAATTGTCACCTCCTAGGATAACTCCATGTTAAATGCGACAGTAGAAAGCAAGGGCGGTAGATTTGCGAGGTACCGGTATTCGACTCCCGAAAACTGGTGAATTCAATAGTTCTGTACTAGTACTTTCCGCTGCAGGGTACGCATCCCAAGCATGCAGGGCGGTGACAACTCACACATACATACATAGTACATGTTTATCCGTATAAAATGATGCAAATTCAACATTTGAAAGCATGTTCATATGTCTGGCAGTAGCTGACTGCGCAAAGATGCTTGCCACAATTTGTTGATATCCAGATCAGTGTTCGAATTCCACTGCAGAAACATGCCACTTAAATATTTTTTTTTTTTTGTTTTTATCTTGATTAGTCACTTTTTTGGCTTTTTCAGAACGAATGCGGTCATTTTAATATGCGCGTAATAGAATTGAATATTTACCAATATACAATATATCGTCGCCTTAGAGTGTAAACCTGCTAACGACCAAAAAACATATTTTACTGTAGAGGCAAAAAACTAAATATATCTTTAACTCTTAGTCTAAGCGGCAAATCCTACATATAATTTGTTAAACGCGCAACGTTCTATGGCCCTAATCCAGAACGAATGAAAAAAATTACGTTTTTATGGTTTTATTGGCGAATTTCTAACTTAGCAGGTTTTAGTTTTTGTATTTTCAAAATTGAAGTGGATTTAGCAGGTTTTTTGTATGAATAAAATTGTTTCTATTTTATTTTTTGTGATTACGAGCTCAATTTAAATGTTAATTAAAATAGTATTCCATAACAATTATATATATATAAAAAAATACAACAGATTTATTCTTCCGTTTATTGCAACAAAAATAGGCAGTTTATAAAACATATATTAGTAACTATACGTGAAGTATTCCACTCTCAAATTAATAGTACAAAGACCACTAGACCGTTCGTTATTTTAACTATTTTTTTAAATATACAGTTTGCCGGGCTCAAAAAGATGTATTTTGGTCTAAAAATAAGCTGTGCAAAATTTTATTCGAATATGATAACTCTAAGTACTTGCGCGTTGCATTTGAAAATTTAGAAAACCATATGCATTCGGGAAAACATTTTTTAACAAAATAGGTGAAAGTCGTGAATTTTATAGTCATATGCCATGTAAAATACACTACACAATCTGAATATGAGGTCAAAAATTAAAAAAGTAGAATACGTTTTAAGAATTTGCGAAATTATCGTTTTTTTCAAATTGAGAAAACAGCATTTTCAATTTTTTCCAAAAATATCCGGTTGTGATTATCACACCACAAAAAGATCTCCACCAGATTAAAGGTCTTTGAAATCCCTACGAACCTGCTATACAATGTTTTGCAATCAAATTATCAGTTTAAGAGTTATCTGCCAATTTATTAGTGAAATCGGACTCAATTTTAAGTCGCATCGTTATTCTACTGTGAATTACACCTAAAAGCTGCAAACTTTTTGTTTCATATTTTTCTGCTATGTTAAAGCTTATTTGATTTCAAAGTATATAGATCCAAATTTTTTGCAAATCGATTTGAAAATAGAAAAGTTATAGCAAATTTAGTAAATGACATTGGATTCAAGCAACGTATCGATACTGTACAGCAC
>NW_016157159.1:213849-223855 GCF_001687245.7 Rhagoletis zephyria | reverse complement strand
TTAAAATTGAGTCCGATTTCACTAATAAATTGGCAGATAACTCTTAAACTAATAATTTGATTGCAAAACATTGTATAGCAGGTTCGTAGGGATTTCAAAAACCTTTAATCTGGTGGAGATCTTTTTGTGGTGTGATAATCACAACCGGATATTTTTTGGAAAAAATTGAAAATGCTGTTTTCTCAATTTGAAAAAAAACGATAATTTCGCAAATTCTTAAAAGCTATTCTACTTTTTTAATTTTTGACCTCATATTCAGATTGTGTAGGTTATTTTACATGACATATGACTATAAAATTCACGACTTTCAACTATTTTGTTAAAAAATTTTTTCCCAGAATGCATATGGTTTTCTAAATTTTCAAATGCAACGCGCAAGTACTTAGAGTTATCATATTCGAATAAAATTTTGCACAGCTTATTTTTAGACCAAAACACATCTTTTTCCGCCCGGCAAACTAAATTTTATTTTTAACGAACGGTCTAAAGACCACATATAAGATAATTTAAGTAGGAACTATATGATGCCAGAAAGTATGATACATATTATTCAATCATGAGGTAAATTGTTATAGTAGGCGTGGTAATCTTCAGGAAGTAATCGTTTGAAATACTGGAGATCTCATACCTTCTGCGAGCAATCGTACGCCTACTCTCGTATAAATTCGGAAGGTGAGAAAACGGCAAGGAAACAGCTACTGGGGATTTTCTTTGCGGTATTACTTCCCATTCGTTGGAGAATCTTAGTTTGAAATGTATGTCGCCACTTGGTTTATACCGTAGGGCTCGTATATCAGTTACTTTAGCAGCATCTTTGCCGCGACCGGGACGAATCCTATTAAAGAATTGAACTGTGTTAAAGTTTTAAAGAACGTGTAACTAAGATAAGTTACGTCGTATGGTTTTGGATTTTTTCTAGCTGATCTACATATTTCAATGTATTCTGTAGGAACGTGGATATCTCTTAAGTGCTCGTTCGATAGTGGAATGGATACAATCAGCTTCCATTTGGGTATGACCTACTTCAAAAAACTTTTGCTCAATAATGATATTGTTATTTATAGCTGTGGATAACAAAGCATTAGCCATAAAGGGTGAACACACCAAAATGGCGACACTTAGAAATTACTACCAGAAACCAACTAGAAGGCTTTGAAATTATTATTTTTTGTATTATATAACTTGAAAGTTTAGATGTTATTAAAATGTTAAAATATTAGTTATTATTTGCTCCATACGCAAGTGATCGGTATTTTCATCGCACACGCGCCATCATGTTCTGCACGACTGCATCATCGACATTACGCGATGCGCACAACTACTTTGTTTTGCACTCTTCAATAATTTTCACTCTTTCACCTGTTTTCTTCAAAATTCCTTAGACAATTGACCAATATTCCCCAATAGGACGTGGCTCTGGGCTATTGGGTGGATTGCAGTCGTGAGGTACAAAATTGATGTTATTTGCATTATACCACGGCAATGTGTCCTTGGCATAGTGGCAGGTTGCCATGCCCGCCTAGAACGATGTCCTACTCCTTATCTGTTGATAAATGACAGAAGACGCCTTTTGAGGCACTCATCCCGATAAACTTGATCATTCATTGTCCCGGATGGGAAAAAAGGGCTGCTCTTACGGCCGCAGGAACAAATAGCTTGCCAAACCATGTGGTTTTTGGAAATTTGGACTTCATTTTCAGCTTACAACTTTCAGGGGCATTTTGACGACTTGCAGCAGTATAAAAATCTAGACCTGCAATATATTTTGAATTTTTATAGCAGTAGGTTTCGCAGTCCATAACAATGCAGTTGTATTTTTTAATTTAGAATTCATACAACTTCCGAATGCGGGATTTCGCTGTAACATTCTACTTTGCGCCTCGGCCTGGCGCTGCTTGAGCTGTAGAACATCTCAATGAAGCTTTCCGCTTTACCTTTTGTACGAAAAACTGCGATCTCCGTACGGATTTTGCAACATAACGCGACAAAATCTTCGGATCTCGTGAAAACGCACTGAGGACCTTCCGAGCACTGTTTTTATCACTTTGACCACGCTAACCCCCGCTCCCTGGTTTTCTCGTACCTGTCAGGCCTTATTTGTACCGATTAAAACCCTGCAAACTGTCGAATAGTGCACTCTTTAATTTTTTAGCAATTTTACGTGTACTTAAGGCCGGATCATTTATAAACTCGTGCAAAATGGTTTGTCTCGTTTCTAGCTCGGTTGCCATTTTTAACTCAACTAGGAATCAAATTCAAATGAAATTTCTTCTACGTTCAACTAAGGTCATGGTCAACTTATGGTATTTGAATTTCAAAATATTGAATTCGTTTTGGGTAAGTTATAAGCTTCCCAAAGTGTCGCAGTTTTGGTGTGTTCACCCTTTAATACTGTTTCGGTTTTGATATGTGCATTCGTCGCTATAAAATATTGCTGTAATTTGCTCCCCGGAACTATTATTTGGTACTACATTTCTTTCTATCAAATCTACCCACACGCTGGAAAACTCTTCTGCATTTAATCTTCCTTCTGTTTCGTTCCACAAGTAACAATAATTTCCTTGACATATAAAAAATTAAAGCTTATTCGCTGGCTAAACGCATAAAGTAATACTCTAAGATAGAACAATAATCGAGCGACAGAAGCACAATATGTTGGATTTAGCAGTTGAATTTGAACTGATTGTACTTAGCAGCTTTACTCATCAAACAATTTTTGACAATTATATTTTTATATTGACGTATTTTTTTGCTTACCAACTGCGGAATCGCCTACTCCTTCGAACTGCATCAAAAGGTCAATTTTGCCAAAAAAACGGATTTAGCAGGTTTACACTCTAATCCGACGATATATACTTTCGTTGACGTTTATAGTAAGATCAATGACGTTTCTATTTGATTTTAATATTTTTTTCCCTCAGTGTAGGCTAAGCGAAGCAAAAATAAAAGAAGGTTTTTATCATATTCTATCAAACGAGGATACTATATATAGAAATCTTCAAACTTAGGGATATTTGTTGGACCACAAATTCCCGAGGTAATGAAAGACGAACATTTTTCTTCTAAATAAAGAGCAGTTGAAAAAATAACATGGGACAGCGTTACGAGATTCTGATATAAAAATCCACCTAAAATTTAACTGTCATCGGTGATATTAATACTGACCTTATATAACGCTTGACAGAAGAATTTACACTATTAAATTGCAAATCAGAATTAATATCAGTGATGACAGGTAATAAGTCCCAGATCGGTTCTAAAATCACAAAGTAGTTTTTGTGCAAGTTGTAGATAGAGAGTATTATTAAATTTAAGCCATCGATATTTTACATTTTTATATTTGTAAGTTATTGGAAGATTTTTGGTGTGTTTTGGAAACAACTTGTCTGCATTATATTTGTGTTTCAAAAGTGTGTGAAAACCAATCAATCAACTTCATTATCTCGGTTCCGAGATTAAATAATCAATAATTGTTTCCTTTGCAATGAGTGTTGTTCATATTGATGTTGTTGATGTTTCGGTTTCATTGCAAAAGAATATTAGACCTCCAATGATAGATTCAAGGTTAGTCCTTTTATTAAAACAAGAAAAAGGAAAGGTGTCTAAAAAAATAAACGTAATGAGTAATAAAATTATAGTAAAACAACCCAACAACACGCTTTTATTACAATAAGACTTAAAAAGAAAAAAATTATTTATTGATTTAAAGATGCGTTAAATAAGGATATGAAGTTCCCTAACTTGATGTTATTTAAGCTTTTAAACTAGCTTAAAATAGGATTAAAGTAATTGGCACGTAGTCATAGTCGAAATAAAGTCCACTGAAAAGTTAGTTTCAGTAATTTTTTACAGGCATCCCATTGGTAGAGGGATTCGGGGGTACGAATTTGTTGTAACATCAGGAGTTGAAGACTTGCTCTAGCTGCTAGTCTCTTAAAATTTCCTCCAATCACGTCGTAAGCAGATTTCCCATGTGAACTTGCAACAAAGTCCAATTCTGCCATCTCCTTGAAGGGATTTTCATGGTTTCAGACCTTTAGTAAAGTTAATATGATTTCTTCATATTGCTTTTGTCTTTTACACACATTTTCTCTTTTAAAAATATACAATTTCATAAAATTTCAATGTCTATTTATCATATTGCTCTAGCGTTAGACGATGTAGAGTTCAAACGCATAAGTAGCCCATTACGCCCATTTGGGTACTTAAAGCTGATATTATAGACAATGTTTCTATGTAAAAATAAAAAATTTTAGAAATGCTATAATAAAAAAATAAAAAAAAAATGTTTACTTAATTTATTTTCGTTTTTCATACGTTGCAATTTAATGTAAAAAATCTACAATTAAAGTGCATAATAAGATGGAAGAAATACATTTTTTTTTATTAAGTTGCGTTAAAAGGTTTCCAAGATACAGCACTTTAAAGAAAGGTATGTATGGCGTTTTCTTAAAATTTAAGTCCCGTGTAATACGTCATATCGGCAAAATATGCTGCACGTATATTCATGTCACCTAGACCTTCAATCTCTTCAACTTTCATCCAAATCCTTAGAGGTCGCGCACTGAGGTGGCCGCGGTGACATGAAATGCCTCATATTCCAATATAATTTAAATTCAGTTTCATTGTTTGTTTGCAGTTATTGACGGTTTCATATCGAAAAACCTTTCAAGCTGAGATTTCAACTATGCAGTTTTTCTTTACTCGACGAGGCCCACAACATGTGCTATAGGCATTCCAAGTGTTTTGACTTTTCAGTTTTGTTACGTAGTGTAATCTTTATTTAAAATTTTCTTTGTACAGTTAGGATATAATGAACGATGCTTGTGAACACTTTCCAATACGTTATAAGGCCTCTCTTTCAGCACTACTTTTCATTGTTTTATGAGATCATTTCCTCTAATGGGCGATCCTTCACTTTTTCCTTTTATTTGGATTACATTTCGGAAAAGCTGGATCAATCTGCAGTCTTCAAAACAAGGAGAAACTCTCGCGAGAAATAAACAAATTTATTGATTTGTCTGAAAAGTAAAACTATAATTATTATTTGCAAATTGATTTTAAAAATTTAGTTGTCACTAAACCCGTTAGTGTTTGAACGCCGTTGTGATCGACCTTTATGTAGCGATATATTCAGAGAGTCAGAGTCGGAAGCGGTATCAAAATAGTACAAGAAAAAAAAATTGTATTAAATAATTTAAATAAAAAAAATTTTTTATGTGTTATATTGCAATAATAATACAATACATGTCATTGATTTTATTTTTTTTTTATCGTGCCTTAGTAATGTACATATAAGCCAGTTTTCATAAAAATCTTGTTGAATTGCTTGTAAATGTGCTTTAATTTTGGAAATTTGTACACACTGCTGGAACAAAAGTACTGCAGGGAATTTTGTAGTGAATATTTTTTTTGAGCGTAGGGAAAAGTAAAGATTTTTTAGCTGATGGTAGGGATTTTCGAAAAAAAAAACATGTGACATCACTGATCCTAGGTGTTTAAAAAAGAAAGTGATCTTAACTATTTCTATTTTTTGCTGTCATGAAATATATTTAAAAACTATGAATAATACCTAATACCTTTTCCGAATCTCAATTCCACGGAAAATTGGTTAATATTTTTCAATAGATTATATTGACCACTATCGACTTTTCTACCACTTTTTGCTTTTGTGACAAAAACGGTCAACTGCAACTGCAGCTTTAATTTGATATATAGCTGCTACAGATCGCCCTAACTAAGTCGTATTACTGAACAATTACACTATACGGAAAAAACAACCTTTTTCCTGGGTATTGGACCAAACCATTTTTTTTAAGAGATTGAATTAGAAGTAAAAAGGTAATATCTCTGCTTTTCGAAGTTAGCCTCCTAAATCGAGATATGGGCATTCGAAGTTCGAAATAGGACATTTGGTAAAAAGTTAGTTTTAACTATTGACGCGTGTTTGTACGTTTGCGGGGAAGGCACGAGCCACGGCGAATTTTAATAAGGCGGTGTTAAGGGCGAAACTGAATTTCACTCCGTGAAGGACATTACGTCAAAATGATGTGTTTGTTTTAAAGCCCAAAATACAATAGCGCAGTGGCAGTGGCAGTGACAGTTTTTAAAATCAGCTGTTACTGCTAATATTGGCAGTCACTGCCGCAGCAAACACAATACGGCGTTGTCAGTGACATTCCCTTTTGTTTGTTTACATTTTTGTTGTTGCCTTTTAGGCTTCATTGACATCAACAGAAGTTGGCTGCGTTTCATTTATGTTAAATTCAACATGCGAAGTTAGCTGCGTTGAAGGCAGTGGCAGTGAATTTAGAATTTGGGCTAATCTGGGCAGTACTGCTAGCTGCCACTGCTGTATTGTGAGTCGATTCATTGGACACCACACTTTCTAAAAAAACAGCTGATTTCGAAAACCTGCCGCTGCCGCTGCCGCTGCCTCTGCGTTATTGTATTTTGGGCTTAATTCATACCAATGACAGTATTGGGGTGTTCACAATTCGTTTCAAATAGTGTCTTAAATGTAGACGTCTACAGTTCGTATATGAAGTTCACAGTCCTCATATGAATATTACATATAATTTCTTAGTGTAATTTTTTACTTATATACGGCTAACACCACCTTATTAAATTCGCCTTGGCACGAGCAAGCATCCACTCACACTAGGGATGTTTCGAATGTCATATTTTTCACATTCGCGAATGCGGCAGGAGTAAGAGGCTTGTATATAAGGCCGGCTGCATTGAACAATTGCTGCCAACTATCCTTAGCTATGAGATGCCTTATTGAGGATGAAAAAGTGCCAAATAGAAAAATAAAAGTGCCAAAAAGGTGTCATTCTTTTTAATCATTCCCATTTAGCATTAAAATAAGAACCACATTTTCAAAACAAAAGTGCAATGATAAAATAAGATAAACCAGTTGAATAGCCTTTATAAATTAGAAAATTTTAGTTGAGAAAAAAAAGTACCTACACGTACAGAGAATGCAAGGGGATATTATGCTCGAAACCATACGGACGAATTTTAAACTTTCTTTCTGCTTCATTCTTCAAAAAAATCATGCTAGTTCAAAGAACTTCAAATAAATAGCCCTCACACAAATTTTTCTCAACTCAAAAGATGCAGAAAAGAAGTTTAAAGTTCGCTCCCCTGGCGCAATGCACCAAGCAATATGGATGTCTCAAACCATATATTGCCTTAAAAAAATTTTTGTTTCGAGCACAATGAAGAACAAAGAAAAAGCTTGTACTTCTGATGAATGCGTTTACAAGTAAAAGAAAAAATATGGTAAAAGAACTTGTAAAAGAAGGCAGAGGTGGCACTAAGAAAAAATCCACGTTAATCACAAAAGCGTTCAAACACTAACTGGGTTAGTGACAGCTAGTGATGTTCCGATACCAGTACTTAGAAGTACATATATACTGGAGTACCTCTACCAAGTACCGAGTATTTTTTGTACTTCGATACTCGTGTACAAATACTTCATGGGTATCGAGTACGAAGTGGAAGTACATACTTGTTTGCTAAATTTGGGAAAATAGCTCTGTGTTATAGTTTTCAAAAAAATATTCAAGATTTTAACCAGGGTACGTAAATAAACTATATTGTACGTTACTATTTCGTTTCGTTTTTTACTTCAACAGTTCGGTACAATACGAAAACAAAACGGCTGAGTTCACTTTGGCGATAGTACACTACAGTAGTTTAGTACTTACAGACGAAACAACAAACGAAATGAATCGTGCAGAGAAAAATATATGTATGTATGTACACATATGCAATAACTAAATACAAAACGAATGGATGCAATGAATAAAAAAAATATAAATGTTTTTTAATTGAACTGTATATGAATATTTACAGAAAAAAAAATATTTTTCGCGTAATTGAAACGTTTTCATCATACATATAAAATGTACCTTATGGTACAATTGTCACAAACGAAAAGCAAACGTTTCTCGTTGGGGAAAATGACAGTGAATCTTACAATTTGTTTCTGACTTTGTACAAAACTGTACAAAACCACAAATGATATGATGATCGGTGAGCAAATGGGAATTGTTTTGTACAGTTTATTTTCGTACTCTGATTTTAACCACTCGATTTTGCTAGGGTTGCAACTAACGAAAGTGGAGAACAAAAGTAGTTTCGAATTAGAGGATGTGGAACCAACCCATGATTTGCGGAAGCATCTCTAGAATTCGTTTTGAAATGTTCAGAAACAGAAGAATCGAACACTAATAAATGATGAGCTTACTTATTGTCTCCTGTTTCAGTACTATCAAGTAACCCCATTTCAAAATAGGAGGATATGAAAAAGCATTTCTCAGGGTTTGCGTTGTTGAATCGCCGGGTATATTTAAACGACAGTTTTCTAAAGCAGGGATCACACGATTTACGCAATTGTGCAGATTTGTACATTTTGGAAGTCACAGAGTGGTGTTGTCTAGAAATAATGAGTTCAGCTCAACAGCAACTTTCCAAAGAACACCACTCTGTAACTATGAAAATGTAGAAATCTGTACAAATCGTGTGATCCCTGCTTAAGGCATCAACTATACTTTCCCACAAAAAATCACGTTTCTCCGCTGTATGTTGTTGTATTGTAAACGGTCTAGAAACTAAAATGTCTCGTCTGAGTTTTTTCGAGTACAAGGAGAATCGAGTATTCTCTAGTGATACTTTGAGTAGCATCGAGTATTCTCTTCGATACTTTTAATGAGTATAAGTAACTAGGTGGTAACCGACGAACACTAGTGACAGCTATATTATTGAAATCAATTGTCAAGGAATAATTATAGCTTTACTTTTCACACATATCAAATATTTTTTTATTTCTCTCGAGAGTTTGACCTTATTTTAAGGACTGAAGATCGATCCAGCTTTTCTGAAATGTGATCCAAATGAATGGGAAAGGGAAGGGTCTTTCATTAGGGGAAATTATGTCATAAAACAGTTTAAAGTAGTGCTGAAAGAGAGGTGAAATTAATGCAAGATTATCATGGCCTTATAACAAAAGACGAGAGTCAGAGGGCAACCATACTAGGAATGCCAAAATATGCGGAAAATTGTGATCCCGGGATTTCGGGATATTTTTTAAGTAATATGAATATGAGTATAAATTCAATAACTGAAAGCATTTAAACATACCATGAAATATTTAAAATTTACGATAAACTGGTTTTAAAACTCACATATTTATTAATACATACAAATCTTAAAGTAGTACATTTTTTAAATTGCATTTAAAAAAACATGTGATTGAGGAACGCATACATCACAAATAACACGATATAAATGTTGGTAGGTGGGTCTGGTTAAAAGCACACACCCCTTTTTTGTGCGGTTTTTGTTATTATTACACCTAAAATGTGAACGTAAGAGCAGTAAAACATTAAAAGTGGAGTCTTCTATACTTGATCGAAAGTTGTTACATAAAAAACCTGGAGATGAAAAACATCTTTCGGCCTCAGCACTTAGGCTGAACTGTCAAAAGGTAGTCATAGGCCTTTGTCCTCCATTACAAAATATTTGAGCTTCTTTAAGAAATGATGTTACTTTTCCTTAAAACTTTCTGCCTCGCTTACATTAGCGACGCTATGACTACATTCATTTAAATCTTCTTAAAAAAAACCCAGGCTGCAACTTTAAAAGTACAGTTTCAAGCTTTTTGTTAATTCTAGTCAAAACGGAATTTTACAAACATTATACTTCAAATTCATAAACAAGTTCTTACTACCAATTCGTTATTTAAAATTTTTCGGGATCCCGGGATTAATGCAAGCAAATCCCGGGATTTACGGGACCTCAAAAACACCGAGATCCCGGGATTGGCATCCCTAATACATACGTATTGGAACTCTTCTTTTCTTTTTTGGCGTTGTAACCGCCTAAGCGATTTTGGCCGAGTTCAGCAAAGCACGCCAGTCGTTTCTCCTCTGTGCCAACTGACGCCAATTGGAAACGCCAAGTGAAGCCAAGTCCTTCTCCACCTGATCTTTCCATC
>NW_016157159.1:206247-212080 GCF_001687245.7 Rhagoletis zephyria | reverse complement strand
TTGGTCTCATCCGAGGCTTTGCCTTGCTTCTTCACTGGAAGTGGTTTTTACGTGGCGGGTCCCAAGCCCAGCGCACAACCAATTGCCAAAAAAATGTGAATTTATAACCTGATCATTTATGTTGTTGCTTAGTAACTACAATATGTTCTCAAAACAAACTTATGTGGGGCATTCCAAAGTGACGGGTGGGACATTTGAACTCGTTTTTGCTCAAACTTTTAGTAATGTCTCTTTAATCATTGAATTGGCGAGTTTTAAACAGTTAACACTTGAAGTCAGATATCCGTTTAATACGAAACTGATAAAGTATAAAACTTAATCATATAATTTACATAGACAATTTTTCCAAGAGGGACGGGTAGGACAACGATGACACCCGCTTCACTGAGTTATTGGATTGTTTACCAATCTGAGACAAACTATAACGTCGATGTTTTTGCAAAACCGCCCATCGACTAATTGCAAGACCGCCTATCTTACGGCACTTAAATTTTACAGGAGAGCGAAAAAACGTGGTTTATTTGAAGGCATTGCCTTTATAGGCGCTATTTTCCCTAGCTATTATTTAACAAATCTGTTGTTTTAATAACGATTTTATGATTTGTATGCATAAATCTCGATGCCTGGAGTTCGGTGTTACCAAATCTCATTTTTGCCACAACACACATTTTAGATTGTGACGGGTGGGACGAGTCACTATTGAGGACACATAGTTCGTGAATAAAACGACCGTTAATGGTTCGATGTGAATATTAAATAATTTTTTATAAGGGGACCTGGTTTGATCTATACGTTAAAAAATACATATTTTGCTGTGACTCCTCAGCATACATAAATTTTTGTAATAACCGATTTAAAGACCATTGATTGTACTTTCTTTTTTTTTTGATAATTATTTTTTGAATTATCATTTTGATACACCAGGAATGCCTTGACAGCATACATAGAAATCTATTTCTAACGAATTATTCTCTGCTTTTTCACAGGTTTAAACACAATCTATGTATTTTATTTTTGTATCGTCTTCACTGGAATGGTCCATATCCATACATTTCAATACATACATATGTATACATAGCTACATATATTTCAACAATCGAATAATCGCGCACCATTTATTCGAATAATTGAAAACGATCAATTATTCGAATAATCGATGGTGTGCGATTATTCGAATACAGCTGATCGAATTTTACTATTCGAATAGCATCATATTCGAATAATTCGAATATTCGATTAATCGAATATCAGGTGCTCTAATTGGAACGTGTTCACGAGCATCGTTCATTATATCCTAAGGGCCTGAACACATTTGTCGTCTCGTCCTCGTCACATCATTTGAAAAATTTAAGAGCCTGCGACGAACACTTGGATTTTAATAGACGCCCGCACATTATGCGTCATCATCACATTATCGTTTTCGTCTCTTCATTCGCTCGTCAAAACGTAGCTCGTCAAACAATGTCGTTTTCAAGTCGTTATTTATATACATTTTTGTGTTGATAAATTGAATTTAATTTCGTAAATTTTAATAATTCAACATAAAATGAGCAAAACAAGCGATTTATCAGTGAAGTTCGCGCAATTAGTTGAAAACTATCTGTGTTTATACAACAATAATTTAGCAGAGTATTCGCGGAAGGATATTACCGAGAAAGCATGGTCATCCGTAGCAACAGAAATGCAATGGTCAGGTATGAAATACTAAACTGAAATGGTATGCAAACCCAACGAACCTTCTTAATAAAAATGGGCAATTTAGATATATTTTAAGAATTTATTTAAACGCAATAGTTCCATTGCTAAGGCAAAACCACATTTAGCAATAAAAAATAATTTGCAAGATAATTCCTTAGAGCTTGAGGCGTTGTAGTTGTACTATTGCAATAGTTGCATGCTCCGGAACATTTGTTGGCTGCGCACATCTTTCAAACGTTGGGGTTGTGTATAAAACACCGTCGTGTTTCCTTATAAAATTATGCAAAACCCAAGCGCACTGCACACACGGTGGGCAGGAAGCGAAGATAGGTTGCATAAAAATGTCGACAAAATCTGAAAGCTGGGTTTTATTTGTTGATATCTTAAAGTTAAGAATCCGCTTAAATTGAAATCCTAGCTGCTCCTGTTTTAAAGATATCCACATTTTAAATACTTCTGATAGGATATATTTGCAAAAGAAGAAGGCGTACTTCTCGATAATTAGAGAATATTTATACGAAAAGAAATCTCATACAAATCTGTTCNTGATATTATTAGGTCCATTCTTTTGCAACCGAGCTACAAAAGAACACTCCTTAAATGACGAAATACGCGCAAAGCAACAACACAAACTCGGCTATTTATCCGAGTTCAGCCAGGTCGGTTAAAAAATACGCAACCTGAAGAGTAGTGTTGTTAAGTGAAAAAACTGCTCTATTGTGAATTTTTACTGGGTAATTGGAGAGGGAAATTTTTGTTTTCGTATATACATGATTTATATTTTAAATAAGCAGGGTTGCTTAAGTAGCTAAAAGGAAATTTACCCGAGTTGATCGTTCTTGTGTCGCTCGCCTACAAAAAAATACAGCTATTGTTGAGTATTTCTTGCAGCGAATCGGTGTCAAGAATATCTGAAATTTCTGCGCCATCATTCCGGATGTGCACTCAATATTTTTCCGCGCTCTACTCAACCTATTTATAATTAAAACTCCGCATTGTGTTATCAATATTCCTTTCTGGATACGGCCGCATAATATTTCTTCTTATGGGAAACGCTGCGTCTGCCACAAAATAGTACGGAAACTGGGTTTCACTTTCATCTTGCGGCAAAACGCAACCACTGTTGGAATTGCGAAACACGAAATATGCCTCCGTCGCTGTTCCTCCCTGCAAATCCACACTCAATAGAGGTGAACAACCCATCCACGTCAAAACACCCCAGTAGTACTATTGAGTGATAGTTTTTGTAGTTATAATTGGCCGATCCGGAATTGGGAAATTTTTCTATACGAATGTGCTTACCATTGATCGCGCCAATGCAGTTGGGCAACTGCCACGATTCGTAGAAGCGGTTAGCAATTCTCCTCCACTCTTCGCAAGTGGGCATCTTCATATACTGGCCCTAAGTGCATTCCAAATTGCTTTTGTTGTTTCTCCTACAATAATGGCAACTGTGCGCTCCCCACGCTGAAAATAAAGCGCCAGCGCTGCAAATGTTCATCCAGTACCTAAATATCTGCAAATTATAAATTTCCTTAATAAAAAAGTTTATTTTAAATATGCATGTGTACGTATGTATATCTTTACAGTCGCTGCTTGCAAAGAAAAACGGAGAAACATGCGGGGGACCCCCAAGTGGCTCGTCAGCAAAAGCCAAGAAACAATATTATTTACATGACATAATGCAGTTTTTGATTCCTTATGTAAGACCCGTTCAACACACGGAGGGCAGTAATAGCAGCATTGTTCTGTGTGCTGAAGATATTTTAACGGAAGCCGAAGAAATAGAGGTTCGCACTGAAGAAAGCTCCACTGATACAGCCAATAAGACAAATAGATCCAATGCCGATGTTGAACAGGCCAAACGCAGGCCAAAAAGATAAAGACAACTGCTGAAGTGGATGACAAAGTTGCCGATGCTGTATTGCAGCTTGTTGAAGCAAAGCGACAAAAAAGGTCACTCATGTCACTGAAAGTAGAAAAATTTTTCTTTTAAGTATGCAAGCAGATGTCGAAAAGATGACGGAGCAGGAATATGCAGATTTTAGAATTTACTGCCTCATTGGAATCCAAAAATGTATAGCCAACCGAGCGGATAATTCTATTTCACAATCACATCGCGCAGTAATTCCTTTGTCAGCACAACTGCTCATTCGCCGAAAGGCGTGCCATTGAATCAAAGCCCGACTCAATTTTATAATACCAGCAGTGTTCATTTATTAATAAGTACAATGTTACCTCTATAAGAAATTCCACGAGCGGCACACTTGCTTCGTCCCCAATGGAGGTTCCTTTACATAGGGAATCAATTATAATTTCAAATGAAAATGCGCAGCAATTTTTCCTTGCAACTCATGAATAAACAAAATAATAAACAAATATATACTTATGTGTATGTACATATAGAACTTGGGAGCATCGTACGATTGCTCGTCGAGCACTCCCTTGGGAGCATACGAATGCTCCCCGTTGCTCCCTATGGTTCTGTGTATAAGCATGTAATTTTGTATACCTGCTCCCTTTAATAGTAGGGGGAGTAATCCCTTTTATCTGCTAAACGAGCAATCGGGGAGCACACACATAAATAGCATCCCACAAGAGAAGTTCGACCACTAACTCCGTGACACGAGATTTTTATATATTAGAAGATATATAATTATTTAAAAGAAATTAAAGCTTTTATCGATAGTGAATATAAAACGGAAGGTAAATGAATTATTACATTGTATTCACATAAAATATGCATTTACTCTTGTTAATTATTGTATTTTTTAGTAAGATGAGCTGCATGTTTAGGAGCTGCAAAAATTACAGAAGAAATTGCGGTGAAAGTTGATATCCGCGTGCATGGTAACTGAAAATGCGTTACCAAAAGTATCGTTTGTTTGTTGCGAGCACTTTTCTGCGAAAGATTTCAACCGGAGGAACGGATGCGCCCAATTAGAGCGCTAATCACCGAAACCGCTTCACCGATTTCAATGAAATTTTGTGGGTGTGTATTGTTGGTCCCAACTTAAAAGATAGGATAGTTGTGAACCCGAGACAAATTTTTTTTTTTCATCGAAATTTTGTCTATGCTTCTCGCATCGCGCTTATCTAATATATAAAAATCTCGTGTCACGGTGTTAGTGGTCGAACTCCTTCTAAACGGCTCGACCGATCTTTATGAAATTTTTTGTGTATATATGGTAGGAATGAGAATCGGATGTAAAGTATATTTCATACCGCTAGGTGTAGGGGCGTGGCACCTCCCACACAAACCGAATTTTTCATACTGGATATCTCTGGATGTGTTTATGGAACTTGGTATGTACAAGATATATAAAATCAGTCGCGTGGTCATGAAGAAAAATTGGGGCTATTTAAAAAGAGGGGCGTGGCACCTCCCATATTAGATTACTCGAAAATGGTATGGAGATATATGAAATCAATCCCATACTCTTAGAGAAAATTGGGGTATTTGAAAAGGGGGCGTGGCGCCTTTCAAGCGCCCTGAAACTATTACGTTTCTTTGTACACATGTACAGTTTTGCTAGGTTATTTAAGACGGTAATGAAAATATGCCTTCTGACAACCACCAAACCGTAATATTAGAAGATAAATGCGTCACTGAAAACCATGAACGTGAACTGTTGGTGAAAATGTTAGACCAAAATGTTTCAATATAAAAAATTTATTTTGGGCGGAACGAAGTTCGCCGGGTATGCCAGTGTAAATATATAAATGTATAAATGTAGACGCATAATAAAACTAATGTATGCATGCAGATGCAAGGAGCTATACATCATGCGTTATCACAAAGAAGTTTATGCTTCCCTAGAATCCGAAATAAAGCAACATCCTACTTAGTTTCTTAAACCAACTGCATATAATATATCATGTTAAAGACAATGGCGCATATTCATAGTCATATTTAGTACTCAACTAAGTCGAAACTATTCTAAGTCACAACTAAAGCTATTCATAGTCGCCTTAGTTTCGACTTTTCTGGCTAAGTACCAACTTAAAATTTAGTTTCGGCTGCAGCTGCAACTAAGTCGTAACTAGGAAGAAGTATTTTATCAAATTAAGGGAAAACAGACGAAATATGTAAAAATTAAGTTGGTAGAGGGTGATTTTGATAATATTGAATAAT
>NW_016157159.1:159528-204174 GCF_001687245.7 Rhagoletis zephyria | reverse complement strand
TTTTAACTACATTGCATTTGAGTATGGAGAGGCAACTATCTGGAAGTATTTTACATAAAAAATTTACTAAGTATTGCCCGGTTTGTAGTTGCAGTTAAAGAAAACACATGAAAAGGCACGATTTTTTTTAAATTCGAAAAAATGTAAATATTTCAAAAACGGTGACACTTTTACCTGAAAATTTTTTGTTTATCAGGGAGCTCACCCCCCACCTACCTTCCCCTAAAGTTTGTTCGTTACTTCTGGGACACCCTGTATATGGTAGGAATGAGAATCGGATGTAAAGTATATTTCATACCGCTAGGTGTAGGGGGCGTGGCACCTCCCATACAAACCGAATTTTTCATATTGCATATCTCTGGAAGGGTTCATGGTAGACTAGTCGAATATGGTATGGAGATATATAAAGACAATTGCATACTCATGGAGAAAAATTGCGGTTATTGGTAAAAGGTGCGTGGCACCTCACATACAAACCGAATTTTTCATGCTGCTATTCCCGGAAAATGTTCATGGAAGAGGTCTCGAACATGGTATGGAGATACATGAAAGCAATCGCATACTCATGGAGATAAATTGTGGTTATGGGAAAAGGAAGCGTGGCACTTCCCATACACATCGAATTTTTCATACTGCATATCTCTGGATGTGCTCATGGAAGAGTACTGGAACTTGGTATGTACAAGATATAGAAAATCAGTCGCGTGGTCATGAAGAAAAATTGGGGCTATTGGAAAAAGGGGCGTGGCACCTCCCATGGTAGATTACTCGAAAATGGCGTGGAGATATATGAAATAAATCCCATGCTCTTAGAGAAAATTGGGGCTATTTCATAAGGGGCGTGGCGCCTTTCAAATGCGCTGAAACTATTACGTATCTTTGAATGCATGTACAGTTTTGCTAGGTTATTTAAGACGGAAATAAATATGCCTTCTGACAACCACCAAACCGTAATATTGGAAGATAAATGCGTCACTGAAAACCATGAAGGTCAACTGTTGGTGAAAATGTTGGACCAAAATGTTTCAATACAAAAAATTTACTTTGGGTGGGACGAAGTTCGCCGGATTTGCTAGTATATATATGTTTTTTTAAGTGATCTAATCACTTTTTTACTTTTGTCAAAGAATATGGTAGCTCGATTTCAAAGAAAATGCCAAAGGCACAGGTTACGTCAAATGGGAGCAATGGCGGCTAAGAAGAAGAAGTGAAACTACCTTTAAATATTTGTATCATGGTATGTACATACATATGTACGTATAAGTTACATATCTGTCACGGTTTCTTCATGATATATTTTCCAAAAACACAAAATTGTTTTGAACGAGGTGCGTATAGCTCCCATATCGATAAAAATGGAGACTCCTGGATTGCTCGCTTAGGAGACATCGCTTTTTGCTCCTAAAAGAGTAATAACGGAGTACAAAACCAACAAATCTTAGTTATTGCTCCGAAATCCTGCCTCAGGGAGTATTCTTTTATTGCTCACTTGGGAGATCTCCTTTTTGGGTCCTAAGCGAGTAATAAAGGAGTACAAAATCGACAAATATTACTTATTGCTCCGAAATCATACCTTTGTTATTCACTTAGGAGATCTCCTATTTGACTCCTAAACGAGTTACAAACGAGGTCAAAACCGACAAATCTCTCGTATTCTTCCGAAATCAGGTCAAAGGGAGTTCTCTGTTATTCCTCACATTGGGAGCTCTCCCTTCAAGTTCTAGTGGGTAGATGTAGATTCTGTAGAATGACTGGAACTTGCAATCATCTTCTGAAAGTTCTAGCGCGGCAATGTAGAGGCGTTTTGGGTCATTATTTTTTATGTAGGAATGCACCCAGTATCTTCTGCGCCTTCTCATTCGGCGGCGTCGCTGGAAAATGATGATGACATCGCACTCAAAAATTTTATTTATTTTGTATGACAACAGAAAACTCAATGTGTTGAGCGATCGTGACGACCAGTGTGAAGAAGGACGGGACGACAAATGTGCTCAGGGCCTAACTGTACAAAGAAATTTTGAAATAAAGATTACACTGGTTAACTGCAAAAATGTTCAATGGATGCCACTATCCAATTCCTATGTAGAATTGCTCGGTGAAAATCGAGTTAATTTGTTTTCTATGGATACGTTTTCGAGATATATGCAACTTACAGTTATTCAGCTTAAAAAAAGAGTGGTTCCACTTAATCACGTATATCTCACGAAACAATTGAACAGTCGTAATACGAAATACGACAGATGAATGCGAATGAAATTCTCCATAATGCTGCATTTCTACTATGCATTAAATGACAAAAGTGAGGCATTAAAAAAATAATCGTGTCATTACGTTAAAAAAGTAGTCATTAATTTCAATTTCAATTTCAATTTATTTGTTTTGTTTTTGCACATAGTAAGACTAAATAAGTCTTGTGGTAGTACAACTTGTAATTTAAAATAACAAATTTGGTATACATACAAACGCAACTTAAAATTTCAACTATTATATTTATAGACTAGGGCTAATTACTAAGAGTGAGAAAGAGAGAAAGATTGTGAGGAGGGGGGAGGGGAGATTATAGGTCAGAAGTAGTTAGAAACTGCAGTTTTAAAACACCTTGCTTGTTTTATTAACTTTATTTCACTCGGTATTGTGTTCCATAGTTTTATGGCGCTAACAAAGAACATACGCTGTGAGTCCAAGTATGAATATGCGGGAACAATCAGATTCAATGTTCGGATACACTGGCCTAGTTTAATGTTTTTGTACAGGTACATGTACAGGTTTTTGTGTGTATATTAATTTATGCAAGAATACAAGAGCCCGGATGTTGAAATACGAGTTTAAACCGTGACCCAGAATCTGTTTGGAATAATGAGATATATGGTCAAATTTTCTTTTCTCAAACACGAAACGCGCTGTGTTATTTAAAGCGATTTGCAATTTATGCTTTTGAGTTATTATCAAGACTGCAATACACCAACTCTGCATACGATACATGCGGAACAATTATTTATTTATTTAAGTCTATGAATTTCAATCCTTACAGACTATTTACAAAAGTAACTTAGTACAGACTATTAATATACATTAAAAATATATTTCATTAAAAAACTATAATATAGAGTTCAAAAGATTCAAAAAAGCAATCCTTGAAAGTGAAAAATCCAGATCAGCATTACTATTAAGGGAATTCAATTCACGTAAAGCGCGAGTAATGGGGGCATTACTGGCGTACTTAGTTTTATAGTTATCCACATAAAAAGGGTAGAAGTTCCGAAGAGATCGCTGGGGAACATTAAATCGAATCCTTTCCAACAAGTAAGGACAATCAATGACTGCAGTTATGATATTTCGAGTAAAGGACAGGCACAGTATAGACCTACGAATTTCTAAGGACTTGAGACTTATAAGCATGAGACGAGCAGAATAGGATGGTATGGAATCCACAAAGTTCAAATACCGAAGTGCAAACTTAAGAACAATTTTTTGTACACGTTCTATTCTATTGATACCTTGCTGGCTACTTGGTCTCCAAACAAAAGCAGCATATTCTAAGTGTGACCTAACAAACGATACATAGAGTAACTTGATTGTATAGGGATCAGAGAACTTAGAGGCATTCCGTCTTACGAAACCCAACATGGAGAAGGATTCGGAAGTGATATAATTTATGAGGTTATTAAAAGAGAATTTATTATCAAAAATGACGCCAAGGTCCTTAATCTCACTAACACACTGAAGGTCACAAGTCGATATATTGTACGTAGCAGGTATAATGTTGGATATTTTCGAGTAAGTCATTTGAAAGCACTTAGACAGGTTCAGTGAGAGCCGTGACTTCTGGCACCACAAGTAAAGCCTATCAATATCAGTTTGAAGCATAATGGCATCTTCTGGGGTCTTAATCGCTGAGAAAATCTTTAAATCATCAGCATAAAGCAAACATTTGGCAAATGAAAAGCAGCTTGTGATATCATTAATAAAAAGTACAAATAGGAGTGGTCCCAAGACACTTCCTTGTGGGACTCCAGAGGAGGCAACAAAGGGGGTAGATGAAATACCATCAAATGTAACAACACAACGTCTATTGCATAAGTAAGAGTTTATCCATTCCAGAAAAGCAGAGTGAACACCAAGACAACCAAGTTTTTTAATTAAGACTCTGTGAGAGACTTTATCGAAAGCCTTCGAAAAGTCGGTGTAAATGCAGTCGACCTGAAAACCAGCCGAGAAAGACTCAATGCAGTATTCACTGAAAACAGCTAGATTCGATACTGTAGATCTATCGGCGACAAACCCTGATTCGGGCAAATTAAAGATTTAACCGCAAAGCTCAACTTTGCATTGATTGCGTGTTCATATTTTTGAGATAGTCGAGAGCTTAGAAATGGGCCTATAATATCCAAAGCAGGACAATTTTTTATTAGAACTGCTGAAAGACCATCGACATCAGTTTGGGAGGAAGATTTCAATTTAACCAAAGCGTTACTAATATCCTCAGATGAAAGGCATAGAGCCTCGAGGTCCAAAGAGTAGTCTAGATTAGAGGAAAAGTCGCATGGCTGATCATGGTCTTCATCAACAAAATTGTATTTAAAAAACTCAGCAAATAAATTTGCCGCTTCACTTGAGGTTTGGGCATAATTATTATCCAAAAATACGCCGGTGGGAACACTAGCGCAGCTCGTTTTGGATTGTAATTCCAGAAAGTCTTAGGATTCGATTTAATGTTCAACTCCATGCTAGAAATGTAGTTATTATAAAGAAATTTATTTAAGTAGTTGAAATTTTTTAAAGCTCGTTTATATTTAACAAAAAACGAATGGTTCTTCGTAGATTTAAACTTCTTAAAATAATTGTTTTTAAGATTTTTAAGCTTTTTTAAATCCTTAGAATACCAGGGTAATCTATAGGGTTTTTTCTTTCTAATCGGAATATTATCCAAGCAGAGTTTACACAAAATGGATTTAAAAGTAGTGAAACTGCTAAATGTATCAAGATCTGCAAATAAATTATCCCAATTAATATCGAGTAGTAATTCATTAAAGCTAGAAAAATCGCATAATGCATAATTAAAAGGTAATATGTCATCAGAAGGTACTGAAGAAAAACAGTAAAAATCGAGTTTGACAACTAAAGGTAAATGATGCTTATCTTTAGGAGTTACTGGATTCAAACATTCACTAACTTTGTAGCTTAGGTTATCACTTACAAATATGAGATCCAAAATTCTATTCAGAGAATTAACGAAATTATTAACTTGACATAAATTAAGACTAAGAATATTATCAATAAAATATAATTCATGATTTGCAGACACGTTAGTTGGTGTAAGACTATAATTAGAAATACTAGCAGACCAATTTATCTTGCATAAGTTGAAATCACCTAGCACACATAAATGATTATCATTTAGGTTATTTAAAACTAGAGATGCCACGTTGTCAGCATGAGCTTTGTACAACTCAAATGAACTATCAGGCGGTATATACGAAGCGAGTAGGTAAATGGAATCTTGCGCGGAGTGACAACTTATACCAACACAAATTTGACCGAGCAGAGAGTCATCATTATTGAGTGGAAACAGGAATGCACGGATTTGACGCTTGACAGCAATTACAACCCCACCACCCCGAAGGCAACCCGTTTTTGCAGCATCTCTGTCTTTCCAAAATACATTAAAAAGATTCGAGTCGAAGAACTCACTGTCGAAAAAACTTGCTTTCAACCACGTCTCAACAAAGCAAAGATGTCGTAATCCATTTGCGCACTAAAAGAATGCACAATATCAGCCTTGGTTCGCATGCCGGATAAGTTTTGAAAGTACACCTTGAGACCACGGCTAGGAGGGTCCAAGGTCGTTACTATGTCCGAGGTGGCTGTTGTTGATCCTTTAGAAAAAACTGAAAAGGCTTGACCGAGACATTTGTANGCTTGACCGAGACATTGTAGGCCAAATTTCCAAGCTCAGCAACTTCGCGTACGAGGATTCCGGAACTCCCCACTTAAAATTAACTCTCTTAATAGTTGATACTGGGACATTTTTCTTAACCAGTTTGAAGCAGGATAACAAATTTTTATCTAAACCAGTTTGCTTAAAAACATAATCTTTAATGTTATCCTCAGATACGGAAGGCGAGAAAGAACCTAAATGCAACCATTTATGCCGGACCGCAACGTCCAAATCATTACATGCATTTGTACCGAAAACACGCACTTGTTTTTTGTTCCTTTTCTTCGTAGCCGTCGACCACTGTGCATTATTAACCTCAGCAGTAGGCGCAATAGAAGCAGGTGGGAGAGCATCATTGGAGACGTCAGCAGCTGGGGCCGAAAACTTAGCATGTGTGTGTGTAGAGCGCATACAGCAAGCAGCAGTGTTCACTTTAGGGTCAGTGCAGGCAACAACATTTTTTTGTGCCGACATCTCAGTGTGCGAATTTGTATCAGCAGATGACCAAGCATTATCAGCAGATAGAGAATTAGCAGCGACAGCCGAAGAAGCAGGTGAGCGAGCATCAACAGAGAGAGCATCAGTGGAAACTGCAGTAGCAGGTGAGAGAGTGGTAATGGAGACTCCAGCTTTTGGCGTCGAAAAGTCAGCGTGCCTGTGTGTATCAGCGGATGACCAAGCTGTGTTATCACTGCCAAACTTCTCAACAGCAACACCAATAGAGGAGCGAAGGTCTTTAACCTCTGCCATGAGTAAGGCAATCGTATCATCTTTCTCAAGCAGATTGCGCTGCATGGAAAGAAGATCTGAGTGAATGTTTTCAGTTTTTAACAATAAATTATTGTTATCTTCCCGTAAAGCACTGATCAGATTATTCACGCGGGCATTNCTGCATGGAAAGAAGATCTGAGCGAATGTTTTCTGTTTTTAACAATAAATTATTATTATCTTCCCGTAAAGCACTGATCAGATTATTCACGCGGGCATTCTCATTTCGAAGAGCGACAACCACATTGTATAGAGATCCCAATGTAACTTGTTGCTTATTGGTATTGGTATTATCATTTGAATTACCATTTAGCTTTAAAGAGCCAGCGGGCTTTGATTTCACAGAGTTAGAAGAGTTCGAAGAGATAGATTTGGTGATATTAGAAGTTTTTGAATTTTCATCCACGACAACGGGCGGAGGAGGCGAACGGAGGGAATCACGACGAGCTTCAGCACAGCCTTTGCAAATGAAGCTCTTGTCTGAGATGAGCAAAAATTCCTCTTCAAACCTCTTCAAATTTAATATTTATTCCGTCAAGCAATATCGGTGACATAGAGTTAAGGTGATATTTTGAATGAGAAATAGCAATCGCATTCGTTTTTAGCGCATTTAATTTCAAATTGTTAGAACAGAACCAGCTAGTAATACGAGTGAGATCTTCATTAAGCCTTGCTATCAAATCTTCAACAAGGCCAATGGGCCTTGACAAGTAGATCTGCGTGTCATCAGCATAGAGATGAATGGATGAATTTTGGCAACACTCAACAATATCATTAATAAACATGCAAAATAGCATGAGACCTAAAATAGAGCCTTGCGGCACCCCTGAAGTTATCAGTTTTAGTCTTGAGTAGTTCTCACCACATTTGACTTGTTGCAGCCGGTTCGATAAGTAGCTTTTTATTAATTGAAAAGAAAAAGCCCCAAATTTATAATGATAACGCAATTTTTGCAAGAATATGTTGTGATCAATACTATCAAAAGCTTTAGAGAAATCGAGCAACACTAACACTGTTAGATAATTTTTATCATAGGCAGGGCGAACGTCCTCAAAAATTTTAAGCATGGCTGTAGAGCAACTATGCTGACTTCTGAAACCCGACTGGAAATTACTCAGAAGATTATTTTTGTCCAAGTGGCAGGTAATTTGTCGCGCTAAAAATTTCTCAAAAACTTCTGATAGGGCCGGTAAAATGCTTTTTGGTCTGAAGTGCTGGGGAGTGGTAGGACAGTTTATTTTTGGCACAGGTACTATATTTGCCATCTTCCAAAGATATGGAAATGTAGATGGGGCGAGTGAGAAGTTGATTATATGCCTAAGTGATGGTTTACAAATGGTAGGATAATTTTAAGGAATTTAAGACAAATACCATCAGTACCTATAGCATACGACTTTACAGCATATACACACTGTATCAAGTCCGCCTCTGTTGCAGATACAAATTCAAACTCATCATCATCAGCATGCTCCCGTAGAGAAACATTAGCAGGTATTTCGGGTGATACCACTGGGCAGTTAGTTGCTAGAAAGTTCGCGTTTAATATTTCTGGGTCCAGATTACACACACACTTATCCTCCCCTGAGACACCCAGGGATTTAAGGTTCTTCCAAAGGACTTTTGAAGGCCTTTTTGGCTTCTCTGGCGCTTGAAGTCACTTTATTTCTTGCAACACGATATTTTTCCCTATACTCCTATAATTTTTCCATTTCTTATATGCTTTACTACGCTCCCTAATTTAAGACAACACGTCCGAAGTAAACCATGGTTTCTTATTACTACGCACTTTCACTCTACGTACTAGTGCATTGAAATGTTGCAGCTTTTCATCAACTGTTGCGAATGACCAACACATATTCCAGTTAAGCCCAGCAGCCTCCTTGTTTAAGAGATCATGGTTAATACGCTTAAAATCTCTAAAAAACAACTCCTTTGCTTGATTTTGCGTATTGAACTGAATGTTGTAGGATAGGAATATCAACTCATGATCAGAGACTCCAGCCATGGGAAGCTGATCAAAGTGATTGACGTGATCTCTGTCACTGACGCCGAACACATCCAAAAGACTTGGTTTGTTGTGGGGTGCAAAGCGGGTAGCATATTTATTTCGATTGAAATTCCTAACGATTGAAAGCTATCTATCAAACTCCTGGAAGAAAAATCATTACACAGAAGGTCTATATTTAAGTCACCACATACAACAATATGCTCATAGAAGATGGCGATATTCGCCAATTTATCGAATATCACTGAGATGTCATTTCTTTTGCTAGGGTTGTAAATGCATGCAACAAGACACTTGGTGTTATTATCTTAAAATTCAGCAAAAATGTACTCGACTACCTGTGAATGATCTGATCTGCAAATCTCTTTCCATTTAAAATTATTTTTAAAATATAGAGCAATGTCACCACCTCGAGTCTTCGTTGTCCTAGTCGCACAGAGAAACTGCTTTATCATCAATATGGTCTTTAAACCATGTCTCTGTGATACATATTAGATCGATGTTCAAGTATCAAAAACAAAATTTAAATAGTCAATTTTCTCATCATTCAAACTTCGCGCATTCAAGTGACAAACATTGCACCCCTTGTAGCGATTGGAGATTAGTTTAAGCATTCCTCTTGCATGTTCTTTGTCATCTTGTTTCGCTGTTTCGTTACACAGTGGCAGTTCATGGTTGAGAGGGTAATGCAAGGTGTATTTAAACTGGCAGTTAGAAGAAAAGGCGGTGGGATTTAAATAAAGCAAGGGAATGCGGAAATAAATATAAATGATATCAAAATAAAAAAGATTCCATTGCAAGGAAATACGGAAATAAATATAAGTGACATATAAGAGAATATTAGCTCAGGCATAACGGAGTGGATACAACGCAAAGTATTAACAAATGTTTGTTTACTTATTGGCAGCTGCAATTCTCTCTATAGTCGCTTTGTCGGATACTACTACAGCTTCAGTTTGCGGACGACCTCTGACGAACACTTGCCCACGAATAGAGAACGTCGACGTTAGAATTTTTTGCTTCTTTAGCTGGGTAGCAAAGTGCATTAGCTCTCGATTTCTTTTTGTAAGACATTCGTGGATAAATAGCTTCCCTTCGATACTGAGGCCAACATCGCTAAGAGCAAGCGACCGTCTCTTATCTTTGCAGTATCTCGCTACAGCTCTCAGTAGTTGAGAGCGATCTGCAGCCGAGCTCAATTTGACGATAACGGGAGCTTCGTTTTTACCATTTGGTCGTAAGCGGAAGGCAGAACGCGCTGCGCTAGTTTCACTTGAAGCGTTTGACACAGCTGGGCGAAACCATTAAGAATGTTCTTATCTTTTCCTTCGGGCAATCCACTAACAATAACATCCGATGATATTAGGTTCTTCTTATAGGCATTTACTTGTTCGGTCAGGGCATATACCTCGTTGCGCAGTTTCTCAACATTACCACATTACCACATTCCGATTCCGTTTTTTTCACACGCTCCTCGATATGCTTAACCGCCGATTTCAAGTTTATAATTTCTGCTGACAACTCGCTGAACCGCTCTATTACTCGCTCTTCCGATTCTCTTAATCGTAACGTTAGCTGTTCAATTATGCTCAGCTTTGAAAGCAGTGCTTGAAACATCAGTAATGAGAGACTTACTCTGTACTGGAGGGGTTTGCGGATATTTTTGGCATAAATATTAGACAGACCAAACAATACACGGAAATTTAGCAAAGGTTTTAAATTCACAATATCGCAGATAAATGAAAGTTTATGCAATTTCGATTTACACGGACAGCAGAACCGCTTACAAAGATTGTCGTGGTTTTTTTTTTTAGTAAAATAACACCCGGTAGATTTAATAAAACTTGGAATAAACTGCAGCTACTCAAAAACATTTCTACTCTGCTGACATATCTTCTGATAATGAAGTTCATTTCCACATGGCATTTTCTTAAATGGCATAAATTGTTTGTCATTTAAAGGCCTAGTTTAAATTCGGCATAAACCGTACATCACTTTTCGATAGGTCTGAGAAATTAATTAACAAAAAAATAAAAAACAAAACAGTCGTTATTTACTCAGTGAGATTCGAACTTGCGTACCTCAATATACCGTGCAAACTCTTGCTGTTAAACTTGAAATTGTGGTCGTTGCTGTGATATCTACTTTTAAGTATTAGAATTATTTGAGCGAACCCTTCATTTAAAGTGAAAGTACATAACGTCCATTGCGTCACCGTCAGTTTCAACGGTGCTTATGCGTTAAGTCACAAACTATCCGTTTTAAATTTGCGTCCGTAAAATCAAAAACTCACTGCTACTCTTTGCAAAAATTTGTTTGTACTTTGCACTTCTATTATCTTTTCTTCCATCATAACTATTTTAAATATGAAAACAAAACACATTAGTTGTAACTTCACGCAAACACATAAGCAAAGTTAAAAGTTGAGTTAATTTGTGCGTCACCGCCTCCGCCAGCTTTGTGCATTGAACTTACTTCATACAAATACACCGATACAACTTTTTTGACAACTGACGGTGAATGTGACGCAAGGGATGTTAAGTTATAGTTTGGTTCAACGAAAACTTTTTGAAGGCCAATTTTGGTGACAAAAGACGAACTGTCGAGATAAGGGCCATCATCCTCCGCGTGTTAGCCCCCCATCTCTTCTCACTCGGAGATTTGATATAAAATCATCTCTTGTAATAGTTGTGAATTTTTGAATATGGAAAGATGTTCTAATTTTATTTTCAACACTGTACTTACGCACCACGGTTAGCGGACATCCGCATGAAAAATTCTCGCAACTGCGCTGGAGTTTTAGGATGTATTCTCATCGTACAATGTATGTATGTAGATGCAAAACATCTGCTGGAAGCCCGATTTTTATAAATAGCATCGCGTGTAATTAATATTGCCTTTGTATTTGTGTATGTCGAACTATACAATTTAAGTATCTTATGCATAAGTATCAACGTGCCAATAGTACGCACTACGTATGTGTATACATATGAAGGTGAATACATGAGTATATACTATGTAGAAACACATGCATTTGTCTATATACAAAGTAGACATTCTCTCGAATCATTGGCACATATCTCCACCCATTTCGAAATGAAATTTTGAAATAATTCAAAGAACAACTCTATTCTCTTCCAATAGATGACGGAGAAGGTCATGTTGGTACTGTTTGTGAGATTGGACGCTCTGGATCGACACACTCACCTGAAAATACGGTTGTAATTAATTGGGATTCTGGACATAGAACAAATTATCGTGTTGGCTACCAAAATCAATACGATTTAATTATTGTTGATAACGCACAAGTTGGTAAGTAGTCGCGGCGGCAATTAAGCAACAAGATAATTTTCATGTGTAAAATTTTTATTACATTTTTTACATATGTATATGTATGTATAACTAAAAAATATATGTACATACATACAAGAAATAACGGCGACAAATGTCAACGAGGTCGTACTCGTGCATGCACCAACATAACTGTAACATTTAAATCTCGTTGGATTCTCTACTTAATCTAGTTATCAGTCATTTAGTTATCAGTGTTCATCTCGTTCCCTAATTAAAAGTTTTGAAATGTTGAACAAAAGAAGTGCTATTTTGGAATTGCATCGCCAAGAAATATGACAATGTGAAATTGTTCGGTTGCTCGACGTTCCTCGCCAAACTGTTTCCAATTCAGCGGTTCAATGAACTTGACCATGAAGGTGATCGTCTGGGACGTGAAAGAAAACGAACTGCCAATACACCAAGGAAACGCCAGATAATTAAAAAGCGAGTTCAGCGAAATTCAAGGCTTTCAATGAGAAAGATTCCCCGCGAAACTGGTATTGGTCGTGAAACTGTTCGTCAAATTGCGAAGAAGGAGCTTCGCATTAAGCCGTACAAAATTCCAAGAGCGCAGTTGCCGCAAACGCTCACTGGGAAAAAATTCTTTTTGCACAATCGTCAAAATGATAGGATCTGGTCGACACACGCTCCTGGTTCATCACACATCATCGAGCACCGCCAAAATCCCAAATCTGTGATGGTTTGGGCTGGAATTTGTTCATCCCGCAAAACACCTCTGATTTTCGTGGATCAGGGGGTTAAAATCAATAGGGAAGTTTACCGTTGCAACATTTTGGAGGCTGTGGTACTTCTTTGAGCCCAAGAGCATTTTGGCGAACAGGAATGGACATTCCAACAGGACTTGCTCACAGGGCATCAGAAATTCAAGACTGGTGCAAAGAAAATTTTCCGAACGTTATCACAACTGCAGAGTGCCCACCGTACTCACCAGATCTTAATCCCATGGATTACAGAATTTGGTAACTTTTGGAGGCCAGGGCTTGTGCTAAACCACACAAAAGTTTGGAGTCCCTAAAGCAATCACGGCGCCGTGAATAGGATCTTATTTCGCTAGAGGAGCTGCGGCGTGTGGCCGAAAATTTTACAAAACGTTTAAAGCTCTGCGTTGGTGCTAAGGGAGGCCACTTTAAAGTCGGTTTAAACACAAATTAGTAATGCCTAGTACTATTGTAATTATACATAAGTCGTTTCTTTAAATTTTGCAAAATTAACAGAAAAATATGCAAAAATGCTTGTCCCCGTTATTTCTTGTCACCCTGTAGTATGCACGATGTTAGCGAACAAAGGTGGCGCGTTACGCAAACTGCTACTTTGGTTTTGCCAACTTTGTTAATTCTTAAGTAAAAGTAAACAGCGCCTCACAAATTTTAAAGCACTGAAATTCACTAATACTTTAAAAAATCACCATTTTTTAACATTTTCTGTATTAAATCTTTTTATAAATCATATATGTACATATTTTTACAATTTAACACAAATAAACTACGTTTCCTATCGAAAAACTGAAAATAAGGAAAATTTACTGTTTGGTAGTTTCTTTTATCTCCTATTCGTTTACTTTTACTGAAGAAATGTCATCGCCGACGAGATTGCGCAATTTTGCATTCTATTTATCATTCTTGCATAGTACGTTGATTTCTTCCTCTTTTTCGTATCACTTTTATTCGCGGATATCAACAGTAATAAAAATATTTAAATTCCTGTGCTTTTACCACTGATTAATTTGTATAATTTTTTATAAATTTTTAACAAAGATTTCAATTGCATATTTCAGGTGTACGCCATTCGAATGTTGTTTGTGATGGCTGCTCTAAGCCGGGAATAGCTGGCATTGTTTTTAAATGCGCCCAGTGTTCGAACTACCATCTCTGTGCTTATTGTTATGGTGCGGATTTGCACGAAACGGATCATTCATTCATTCGTTACACAACGCCTACATCGCTAGGGTATGTTTGAATTGTTTCAGTTAATATTATTTTATTGATTTGACTAATTAACAACCTATAAGTTGATTAACGGGTTATAACTAAAAATCTGCACTAATTAAAAAAAACAAATCAATTAAAATTCTGGGAGCTCTTAATATTTATTTTATTTTATTTATTTATTTATTTAAGGGGGAACAGTGTTTGTACATGTAAGACAATAATCTTTTAATAGTACATGAACTTAATTAAGTAACATATTATTGAATTTATTATTCTATACATATCGTGACTAGACACGAATAAAGGCGCGAGCTCAAAGTTTTACCGCGAAAAAAGACGCATAACAAAACTTCAACGAAGAAAGACTCTTTAACATGTTGACGACGAAGAAAGACGCTTAGCTTTTTTCGCCGTCAACTAGGCTACGCATCTTTCTTCGCCGAAGTTTTCTTAACCGTCGTCAAAACACTAGCACTTTATTACCAACGACCACATCCTCGAATTTCGTGCTTCTCCTTTAATAGCTTTAAAATAATGCCGGCCAAAACGTTCACATTGTGCTGTTTCGCCTGCGTATTTTCACACCAACGCTAACGATGTGTATGCACGAAGTTATGCTTTCGCTTCTCACGCGCTTGGCGCACACACTTTAATATTCGTGTGGTCGGCACTTCTTTAAAACATAAAAATAATTAAAAGGGCATTTTCAATATCATTTCGTCCTTCTGAACAAAAAAAATAATATTTCTTTTTCATTTTACCCGGCTTCGCTGCGCTGTATTGTTACTCCCTCCCAAAACTCTTATGGCTTCATTCATAAAAAATAAAATAGATTTGAAGAGTTTTATGAAATGAGATTTTCAAACAAGTTTTCGAAACATACTTTATTTTTTATGAAACATACTTTTTATGAATAAGGGTGTTAGTTTCAATACTTTCGAAGGTACTTAATCCTGGAAATTTGTTTTATACTCTTATAACTCGATTCTACGTATCGTACGCTTTCTTCAAAGATGTATTTATTCCGTATTTACCTTATCTTATCACCAGAATAAAATTTTTCAAATAGGTGGTAACAAGCTACAAAAATATTTTCGGCAGTAAACTTTCTTAAACCCCTTTACTTTGATACCTGTGTTGTAACGTTTAATTTATTTTATCAATTTAATAATTGAATAAAATTTGTCAAACAGGTAGCAACCCTCCTCACAATTTTTTTTTGTAGTCAGCTTTCCTAAACCTCTTTAGTTTGATACCCATATTGCAATATTTAATTTATCTTATCGATTAAATTAAATTAAAATTTTCAAACAGGTGGCAACCTTCCACAAAGATATTTTCGACTGTTAGCATTCTTAAACCTCTTGCTATTATTGGCCATATTGCAATATCTAGTTTATCTTATCAATTTTAAAACTGCAATTTTCAAACAGGTGGCTACTATCTAATTTCTAATTTTTCCTATGTTTTTAGTTGGACCTTGGTGAAAGCTACATTAGATTCCATGCATTAGTTTTCGAATGATGCACGTACAAACATACAGACAGACAGACAAAAATTCTAAGGGCCCTTTTCCCAAGTAACCTGTAACTTTGAAGCTCACTTTATATTTAAAGGTTGCATTAAAATTTATGATTGTGTCTAAAGTAAAGCATTTTATTATCGGTTTTACCCTGGGATTCAGTAATTCAGTCGCATCTTAAGTCACTAAATTTGAGATTAGCAATTAGTGACTATTTTTGTGACTTGAGACGATTGGGATATTCAGAAGGAGAGTCACAAAAAGTTCACCAAAAATTTGTGGTGAAATCAAACACAGACAATCAACTGATAGTGTTTATGTATGCCTTTTGCCCGCGCCGCTCAAAGAGTCTCAATGGCCGAGTGGTCAAAGCATTAGGCTGGCAGCTCGCTTCCCTTGAGGTCACTGTGTGCGTGCGAACAAGCGGTCCGGTTGAATGAAGCTTTCGCAGCCTACTAAAGCAGAGCGTGTATGTATATGCGAATATGCCCGCCGGGCAGGCGCCGCCCTGGTCTGCTTTAAATATAAAGTGAGCTTTGAAGTTAATGGTTACATATGTATGTGGGGCAAAATTTGCCAAGTGTCACAAGTTTTCTTAAAATTCTTATCTCAAGTCACACTTATGATAGAGAATCAGTAGTAGCAGTTTTTGAGATATAGCCACATTTCGCGTTTTTGAGATCCTAAAAAAGTCTACTCACTTAATTGCAATGTTCTTTGGATGTAGTTGGCCAATCTTAAATTTCTTTTTGTATTAGTAAAGACTTTTAAATTTGCTCTCAACTGCATCAACGTATTTCTTTATCGTCTTGATAGCATTATCTAATGCAAACGCGACGTTGAGGATACAAATATTACAATTTTATGTACATATCGTCGTTTAAAGTACAAAACCGCGTATCAACAAAATGCAAAACCGCGTATGTGAGGTTGCATAAATTATTTTCTAGAAAGTAAAAACACTCATATTTCAAAATGGTTCTCTGATTTATAAAGCAATCACATTTCTGACTAGTATATTTCAGGACGAAGGGATAAGGATTGAGCCAAGAGCTTATGTAAGCAAATCAAATTTTTGGCAGCAAACGTCAGTTACGCAGTTTTGCAGAATGATGATACGCGGTTTTGTACTTTAAACAACGATATGTACCTTAGGGCGTATGGGAGATTTTTTCGACTATGCGCGTATTATGGCACAGAAAAATTCTATGTGTAATTCTAAGCGAATTTTCCGAAGAAACCATGGGTCAAAATCAATTTGGAGTTTGCCAAATTGCGAAAATAGGTTTCTTAGCATTTTGCTGTAGTGTAGAGGAATCTATTTTTAACCGACTTCCAAAAAAGGAGGAGGTTATCAGTTCCTCGGAATATATTTTTTTTTTATGTATGTTACCGCATAACTTTGGACCACGTCAACCGATTTCGGTAATTCTGCATTGGAAAAGGTAGTGTCTCAGAGGTGGTCCCATACTAATCTGGTTTACATCCGATCTTTGGATCATGAAATATATACAGTGACGAGCAAAACTGTAACATGGTGTAACACTTTTTATTTCAGCCACGGCAGGGGCGCACCCAGGAATATATTTTAGGGGGGGGGGGGNCATATAAAACGACGGACGAGAAATGGAAAAGAAATTTTCTTCTACCAAATTTTCATAAATCAGTTTGCAGCTCTCAAGAAAAAAATGCTCGTATATTTATTTCCTCATGAAAATTTACAGCAAAAGCAAAGCGCTTTTTCAGCAACAGAAATTATAATAAATATTTCTTATAATTTCCTTGAGAGCTGGATTCTTAGCTTTAAGATATAGTTTGTATTTGAGGTTATTAGCTTTAGGGGGGGTTTGAACCCCAAAACCCACCCCTTGTGTGCGCTAATGAGCCACCGCTATATTTCCAAGTTCTAACGACTTTCATCCTTTTGTTGTATATTCTTGTTGGTACATCCTCACTCCCTCTATCATAACGATTTGAAGTCAATACAACAACAATAAAAAACAGCAGACAAAAATGTAAATTAAGGCAAATGTTACAGTTTTTCGCTCACTCTCAGTTTTACCGTTATCTTTTACTTAGTTGGAAGGCAGATGACTTTTCTGTATTGTAATTTATTGAAGAAGTGATCACCAGTAAATAATATGGTTAATCCGGAACCATAAATTTAAATAATAGATTTACTGCGGAAAGGCGAGACCGCAGGAAAAGTGGCAAAAAATTGTGGAGTTTGCTACTTGAAAATGTTAAGACTGAGAAGAAATATAGCCTAAAGTGTTCCCAAGGAAAAAGGAAGTCTGTCAAAAAATATTACAGTCCGACAGAAGCGCTTAAGGTATTGAACTTTAATGCAAATCAGTAGACATCGAGGCGAAGAATTGCCAAATTGAGCGCAAAGGCATCATAAAAGAAGAAAAATTTGATCAAAATACATGTGCGATTGTGGCAGCATTTTGCTGTATCGCACGAAAACCGGACCGTTGCCTATTGGTATATGTTAGGCCTTTCAGAATGCAATAAAAACACATTTGTAAGTTGCAATTGAAGGGGTTATTTGGTCTGATAAGACTAAATTAATCGCTTTTAATTAGATGGCCGGGCATGGTATTGGATGAAAGACCCAAATTAAGCCCACGCGCCTCATGTAAGGCAAACTGTGAATCACAGTGGTCGGTCAATAATAGTTTGGGGTTGTATGTCAAAAATATTGTTGATCCGTTAGTACGCATTATGCTTAAGGAACAGTATCTGTTGATATTTCAACAAAATTTGCAAGATTTAGACGAAAAAATCAGAGTTTCTGCTAAAAAATCACCCAAAACACACTGGTCATGTTCGCAAAGACTGGATACAAAAGCGAAAATTTGCTAATTTGAAATGACCTCCACAATTCGCGGACATGAATCTCATCGAAAATTTGCGAAATCAACTAAAAGCACAGTGATGTAATGTGGAACGATTTTCCGTCATCCCTTGTCAAATTTGGTTTGGAGACAAACCACTTTCGGCGTTGTGCCATCTTCAGTGTCATTTTTCGTTCTGAATAGTTTCTGTTTGTCTGTCACTGTTTATAGCCGTGTTAAATCGTCGTTGGTTCATAGTTAGGTACTTCTCAGCGGATTATATTCTTTCGTTCAACCAGTAGTTTCAGTTCTGTGTGTACATCCTCAGGTAGAAATTAGTTGCTCACCTCTTTTTTGATTAATTGTTGCATGGATGGAGTAAGCACAGCTTACTAAGTCCGTCCAACGGAGTACATGAGCTGTGAAAGCAAACTAAGGATATGTGGGAAGATATACCTCCAGAATTTTTACAGAGATACAAATAAGGTATGCCAAATCGCATCCAGGAACTAAAAAAGCAAAAGGGTACTGAACATTGTGTTAATAGTTCTTTTTTTCGTGAAAATTGTTAAAAAGTTAATTTACATTTTTGACTGCTTGACTTCAAATCATTATGAGAGAGGAAGTACAGGTGTACTAATAAGAATATATAACAAAAGTATGAAAGTCGTTACAGCTTAGAAAGATAGCGAGGGCTGAAGTAAAAAGTGTTACACCTTGTTACAGTTTCGCCCGTCACTGTATATATATATATATATATATATATATATATATATATATATATATATATATATATATATATATATATATNTATATATATATTTTTTATATGAGAATTGAAGTCGGTTTTGTTTTTTGCTAAAAATTACTCTTCTCTGTTCTCTTAACCTTTTCTTAAAACTTCCATCAGAGGGCACAACAGGTGAAAATTTTCACATTTTCTTCGCAACCTATTTTCGCAATTTAGTAAACTCCAAATTGATTTTAGACCAATGGTTTCTTACGCAAATTTGCTTGGAGTTACACGTAGAATCTTTCTATGCTTTACGCGCATAGTTAAAAAAAATTTGCCCCCTAATGTACCTCCATATACATACATATGTACGTATATGGTATTGAGATCAAATTGAGATATCCACATGTATAGTGGGGGCAAAAATCACAAAATTTCATTATAATGTGATATGTTAAGTGCAAGTTTAAATTATCTTAAAATTCGCGTTTATTTTTTATTTATTTTTTTTTTGCTGGCGGTGACCAAAGCTGGTTACCATTACATTTCAATTACGGTTGCTTAATGGTAAATGTTAAATTATATACGATTACGATTACTTTGATTGTAATCTTAAAAATTTAAGGGCTAACATTGCTGTAATCTTAATCACGAAATACATGATTATGAATACTGTAATTATGATCCTAAAAAATGTATGATTACACTTACAGTAATTGTAATTATGAAAATTACGATTACGAACACTTTAACTATAATCCTAAATATATTATGATTACAATTAATGTAATCGTAATTAAGAAAATATTGATTGCGATTACTGATATTCTGTAGAGGTTTAGTAGTTAAGCAAATTAGCGGAACTTTCGCCGAAAAGTATGTAAAATTAAGTTAAAGTCGAAGTAATAATGTAAATCAAAATCAACTTTTTTTGAAAGTACTGCGACCACAGTAACTATGTTTTCTGATAGCCAGGCAGCTATCAAAACACTTAATTGTGGCAAATCTACATCGAAGATTGTCATGGAGTGTAGACGTACTCTGAATGAGCTGCCAAGGAGTTACTCTACTCAAGTTGTATGTGTGCCAGGTCATAGGGACATACCGGGCAACTGTGTTGCAGACGAGCTGGCTCGGATAGGAACCCTACTGTCTGCGATCAGTACCACTTGTAATGAGGGCATTCCGCTATCTTCTTGTAAACTCTGGCTGCAGAATAACTTCATAGAACGGGCAAATACAAGATGGTCTGCGGAGCCCACGTGCAGGATAGTAAGACACATCTGGCCTAGGTTAGATAAACGTTGATCTCGCCCTCTCTTTCGTTTGGAGCGACCAATGGGCATGTTATTGGAGTTCTCACCAGGCACTGCCTTATGGCAACCCACGTTGCCAGGATGGGTTTGCAGTCAAACGATTACCGTCGTAGCTGCTGCGATGAGGATGAAATCGAAAGCGTGTAGCATTACTTATGTCACTGTTCCACTTTGGTAAGGGCTCGTCGACGCTCGCTTCTCCGCTATTCTTTTGAGTGTCTGGCTGAACTGGACTCAGCCAGTATCTACGGTTTTGTGCGCTTCATCAGAGCTTTAAATTGGTTCCATTTTTGAGGTAAGAGGAGGGACGCTAGGAGTCTCACCTATGACATCACAATGGGCCCATGGAGGCCTAAGGGCTGTTTTCACCATCTCTGGTTAATACTAATCCCCAGTTAAACATTGTTACCGACGTTACCGACCCAATGTGAAGTGAATGGAGTAAGTACCGTCGGTAACGATGTTTAACTGGGGATTAGTGTTAACCAGAGATGGTGAAAACGGCCCTAAGTGTGCCCTTTTCCTGTACGGGATGGAGGCAGCCAGGATAACCTAACCTAACCAACCGAACCTAACTGCGACCACAGGTCTGTGTAGAATATTACAACAATTCCAAACTACGCGAATTCATAACGCAGAACCATGTTGGTGTATAAAAATCAATATTTGCTCGAAGCGAAACTAATTTCTCGATTACTGTAATCGTAATCATGAAATGCATGATTCTTCTCCTTTTTTTGGCGCTGTAGCCGCCTAAGCGATTTTGGCCGAGTTCAGCAAAACACGCCAGTCGTTTCTCCTCTGTGCCAACTGACGCCAATTGGAAACGCCAAGTGAAGCCAAGTCCTTCTCCACCTGATCTTTCCATCGCAGTGGGGGCCTCCCTCTTCCTCTGCTACCACCAGCGGGTTCCGAGTTGAATACTTTCAGAGCTGGAGCGTCGGTGTCCATTCGAACGACATGACCAAGCCAGCGGAGCCGCTGTATTTTAATTCGCTGCACTATGTCCATATCGTTGTAAAGCTCATACAGCTCATCGTTCCATCGTCTGCGGTACTCGCCGTCGCCAACGCGTAAAGGACCGTAAATCTTCCGCAAAATCTTTCTCTCAAACACCCCAAGAGCCGCCTCATCGGATGTTGTCATTGTCCATGCTTCTGCGCCATATACCAGCACGGGCATGATGAGTGACTTATAGAGCGTGGTTTTCGTACGTCGAGAGAGGACTTTACTCCTGAATTGCCTACTCAGTCCAAAGTAGCACTTGTTGGCAAGAGTGATTCTACGTTGGATTTCAATGCTGACATTATTATCGGTGTTAATGCTGGTTCCCAAGTAAACGAAATTCTCTACTTTCTCGAAATTGTAACTGTCAACAGTGACGTGGGTGCCAAGGCGCGAATGTGCTGACTGTTTGTTTGATGACAGGAGATACTTCGTCTTGTCCTCGTTTACCACCAGACCCATGCGCTTTGCTTCCCTATCCAACTTGGAAAAGGCAGAACAGACTTCGCGGTTTTTGTTACCGATGATGTCGATGTCATCGGCATAAGCCAGCAATTGCACGCTCTTGTAGTAAATTGTTCCTGAGCGGTTCAGTTCTGCAGCTCTTATTATCTTCTCCAACATCAGATTAAAGAAGTCACATGAAAGGGAGTCGCCCTGTCTGAAACCCCGTTTTGTGGCGAACGGCTCGGAGAGGTCTTTCCCAATTCTTACGGAGCTGGTGGTATTGCTCAACGTCATTTTACACAGCCGTATGAGTTTTGAGGGGATGCCAAATTCAGAGATAGCGGCGTATAGGCAACTCCTTTTAGTGCTGTCAAAAGCGGCTTTAAAGTCGACAAATAGGTGGTGAGTTTTCTCGCGGGTCTTTTCCAAGATTTGGCGTATTTTTAATACCTGGTACCTGGAAATGCGTGATTGCGAATACTTTAATTGTAATCCTAAAAATTTAACGATTACGACTACTGTAATCGTAATCCGAATTTTAATGATTACAATTACTGTAATTGGAATCTTACAATTTTTGCATTATGATTATTGTAATCGTAATCATAAAAAATACGATTACAGTAGCCGTAATCATTAAATTGTAAGGCTTAAAATTACCGTATTCGCAATCAAGCATGTTATAATTACAATTACTGTAATCGTAATACTGAAAATTTTCGGGATTACCAATTACAGTAATCGTTATCCTAAGTAATCAAGATGTAATCGTAATTATAAAGCATTTTCTTCCATATAAAAACATTTCAAGCATTTTTATATGGCCGAAATTAAAACTCACGGAGTTCATTAAACTCAGAAATGTTTGGAGTTTTACCATGCGGGTTGCATTGTTAGACAAACTTGTTTATTGCAAAACTTGAAAAATGCTTTAGTAGATATTGAACCGAACCAAACCATTTTTTGTAGTGGTTTTCGGTTCGGTTTTGGCATTTCAAAATAAAAATGGTCGGGTTCATGTTTCGGTTCGAAGCCTAAAAAAAGCGACGGTTCGGTTCAAAACCGGTTTTCAGCCCCGGTAGAAAAAAATTCTTTTACATTGGTTACCAGTAACCATGGAGTTTGAACAAAATGCTGCCATACAATTTTTTTCCCTGTACACTTGCCGAATTTCGCCCCATGTATAGATTGCACTAATTTTTTTAAATAAGTTTTTGAAATTTCAATGTCCTTTTAACAAAAAATCCTGACTCCAGAGAGTAAAATTTCAAGCGCAGTTTTACTGTATTTGGCCCCCTAGTTTTGCCAGTATGTATATTATTTTTTCGTATTCCCAAATTTTTTTGTTTTTGTTGCACGGTGTTACAATTTAATTGAACAAACCTTTATATTAAATACATGGTATAAATTACACAGGTTTACAACAAAAAAAATTCTGCATATAGAGCCAAACTTCTATATCCCTATGTTATTCGCTGAATGCGAATCCGAGGTCTGTTAACGTCCATCATGTCGGGTTCGAGGTCATTTAAAGGTCAAATAGCGAAAAATTCAATAAATAAACCTGAGAACTCATATAAGTATATGGGGTTTTCGACTCGCTGAACCAGAATCCGAGACCCGTTAACCTCCACAATGTCAGATTCGAGGTCATTCGGGGGTCAAATAGGAAAACAATATGTTCAAGAAAGTTAAAATTTCATATACATAATTTTTTGTTGTCGCTTAATCCGAATATGGGGATCCCTTTATTCTTCAATGTCTTCTAGAGGTCATGCCAAGGTCAAATTCAGAAGAATTGTATTGAGTTTTCAGGTTTATTCAATGAATTTTTCTATTTTTTCATTCTAATTATAATTATATACATATGTAAGCTGACCAACCGTCCTCTTTTGAGGAGGATTGTCCTCCTCAAACGTGACTTGTCCTCCTCCAAAATATTGTCCTTCTCTGTCCTCCTTTTGAGCAAAAATGTCCTCCTTGTCCTCCTTTTCAAGTTTTATAGCAGTGAAGAAATTTAAAAAAAATTCTTTCAGAATGTTATTTGTTTTTGTTATTTTTATGGCCTTATAACAATTATATTCAACAATTTTTATGAGCTTGAGGCCGTTTTTAGTGAAAACTTATTGTGGAAAAGCAGAAATAATTTGAAAAAATGGTAGAAGTGATAGCTATTTCGGAAATCATCACATTTCCTCATCAGACTTCTTTCAGTAGGATTCGAACCGACGATCACCACTGACTCAGCCAGTTGCCTACGCACTGTGCTAAGTTTGTCTTGTTAATTCTTGTTGCTTATTTTCCACTATTTCACTTTGCTAAGCCAACTACAATCAAACGCAGCTATTCCGCTGCAAATCTCTTGATCATGTGGTTGTTGGTTTTGTTTGTTTTTGTTAATATTTCTATTATTAGAATGTTTAACTTTTAGGTGTGCTCGTCCTTAAGTTATTTGTTTTTGTTATTTTTATGGCCTTATAACAATTATATTCAACAATTTTTATGAGCTCGAGGCCGTTTTAAATGCAAACTTATTGTGGAAAAGCAACAATAATTTGAAAAAATGGTAGAAGTGATAGCTATTTCGGAAATCACCACATTTCCTCATCAGACTTCTTTCAGTAGGATTCGAACCGACGATCACCACTGACTCAGCCAGTTGCCTACGCACTGTGCTAAGTTTGTCTTGTGAATTCTTGTTGCTTATTTTCCACTATTTCACTTTGCTAAGCCAACTACAATCAAGCGCAGCTATTCCGCTGCAATTCACTTGATCATGTGGTTGTTGGATTTGTTGGTTTTTGTTAATATTTAGAGATAGATATCGGGACCCACGGGACCCGCGGTACAATTCTGAAAAATGTCGGGATGGGCGGGTTCGGGACTTAAAAATCGAATTTCTGGATGAGCGGGGTCGGGATTAAATATTTAGTCCCGTGCCCATCTCTAGTATCAACCCAAATGGCTTTGAAAAGGCTTTATAACTTAACTACGTATAGGAGAATTGCCACATGTTACAAACAATGTCATTCAATTTTAATTGAAGGAATTTGGTAAGTGAATAAGGTATCGCTATATGGGTGTCATACAAAAGAGGTTTAAGAAGGTAGTAGTTTGGAAATATTTAGAATAGGGTTGCCACCTATTTTAGAAGTCTAATCGAACTATTTTATATTAACGATGGATGTCAAATGAAAGAGCTTCAAGAAATACTTAGTTTGACAATTTAGAACATTTTTGATGTGTTTGAGGGTTGCCCAGTTTAAAGGGCTAAACTAAAATTATTTAATAAGTTAAATGCATTACTAACCGATGGTTTTCAATGGAAATGGGTTTAAAATCCTTTATTTAAGAACTATATTTAGGAGGGTTGCCGCGTGTTTAAAAAATGAATTTCCACTTAATTCATCACTTACTTGAAATATTTATAACAATGTCAGACGAAAAATATTTAAGGAAATTTTATTTCGAAAATAATTTTTAAGAGGGTTGCCGCCTGTTTTGGAAGTGTATTTCGTTTAATTATACATAAGTGACATGAAATTTTAAAATATGGTAATCAAAAGAACGAGTGTTAAGAAATCTTTACATTGAACATTTATTTTTTTTTGTTGAAAAAATTAAGCTACCATTATTTAATAAGTTAAATGGATTGTCAAAAAATGGGTATCAATCGAAATGAGTTTGAAAATAGTTTATTTCTAGTCTGTATTTACGAGATTTGCCATGTGCTTAAAAAAACTAAATTAAACTTAATTCATCAGGTAATTGAAATATCTATAACAAAGCCAGGCCAAAGATTTGAAATTACCTTTAAAGAGGTTGCCACCTGCTTGAAAAGTCGAATTTGTTTTATTTATACGAAAGATACATAAACGAATTATCGAAATACTAGTGTCAAACGAAAGAATTTTAAGTAAATATAATAATATAATATAATATAATAATGATAATAATATTTTTAATTAGAGTTGCCATCTATTTTTTTTTTGAATTTCCAAAATGAGAAGTCCAATTAAAGAACTGGGATTCTACATAGATGTGCACAGGCTTTATTTTTTGAAGTTAGAGGGAGATTTGAAATTTGATGAAATGAAAACAGACACCATGCGAGACTTCTCATAACTGAGAAATGGTTTAAATTAATCATTAGGAATATTTTTTGAGTTTTTTGAAAAATTTAAATAAATGTTGGCGTTTGGACGCCATACGGGTTCACTAGTTGTATTTAAAACTTTTCAACTTTCAGTTAAATGATGCAAACTTTTGATTCAACTAACTGCCTGTGAATGTTGAACAGTGCAAACGCCTTTTAGCCTTAATCAATAATATCTAATACGGCTTTCCCACGGCACCGCAATTACGGAGTTCGCTCGTTCATAATTCGGACTCCAATTACCCTTCGAATGACGTAATTCGCCATACAAAATTTTGAGAGCAAATTACCTCATTTGATGGTAATTCAGATCCAATTACCATGCGAAATACCGACAAATCGCTGCCGTCTCTAATTTTTACCGGAAATTTATCGAAACCAGCTCACAAAACAAAACTAGCATTTCTTTCTGAGTACGAAAAGTAAAGTTTTTATATGTGTGTATCACCAATTTAATACGGAAACTTATAAATTTTTAGCAATAACTTGCATTTTGCATAACTTTTGTAGCGAAGAAAAAAAAACAAAACACAGAAATAAAGAAATAAAGAACTTTCGAATCGAATTTAAAATGTACTCGTGGGAATGGGGTAATTCGCGATCGTAATTGGAGGAGCGAACAAAGTAATTACGGTGCCGTGGGAAAGCCGTATTACGCTTTACAACACTGAAAGACTAGCTAACGACGTGCCTTCACAGGCGAAAATTATTGCCTACCATATGTAATTTTGTTTGCCAAATATGTATACGTTTTATCAGTGGCGATATTTGTGTGTGGGGATTTTTCATCTTGATAAACGCATTTGTAAGATGGCTTAAAACAAATATGTTCGTTTCATTGGAGCGCAGATATGCTTAAAAAATTGTAGAAAATGTGATATTTCACGTCCAAGTACATAATCAAAAATAACACAGGCCCAGCGGCGGATACAGACTTTTTGGGGTTGGGTTTTCCGGGAAATTTGGCCACTGTTTCTAATTACTTTAAACGAGTAATTCTTTTATATATATATAGTTATATATTATAGTGATCCAAAATAACTAACCTAGCGAGTTTATGGCCTCAAGATGACCTATTTACTAAGAAGGAAATTCTCCCATTTGGACAAATTTTTATTCAACCATTAAAAAAAGTTATAAAAAAGGAATACACATATTCTTGTAGAGCATTAAATTTTCTAAAAGATCATCCTGAAGTTCGTTGTCTTAGAGACGATTAAGAGCAATAAATATGTCAATGATATTGCTGAACGAGGTATAGCGTTGATACATAATTATAATTGCACTTTGACGTAGAACAAAAAACTTTTGCAATAAAAACAATGACAATTAAATAATTTTAAAATAAATAGTCAAAACTTCTTAATATGAGACGGTCTTATAATTATGCAACGCGGTGTACTATTAACTTGTTTGACTTGTGTTTAGAGAAACTTTGAATTGTTAATTTATTCGTTATTTATGTGTTAAAATAAAAAAATAAAAAATTGTGTTTTAATGTAGAGAATTCGTCCTGGAATGTTAAAAAATTCTGGTCACCTTAACATATGTTCATTAGACTGGTTCAAAAAACCCCGATTTTTCTAAATTCATGCGCGATGCATCAAAATCTTTGAAAACGTCAAAAAACATGTTGGTGAAAATTTGAGAAAAATCGGGGGTCGTTTAAGGGTTGCTCAACGCGATTTTCAATATTTACCAAATCGCGACCTGATATACATCTTCGCCAAAAATATCGTCTATTTACCACAAATAATGAGCTAAATTTATGAAATTTCGCACATACCATTAATAAAGATCATAAAATCGACTAATGTAAAACTGAAGTAAAAAAATTTGGCACATTAATAAATAATTAATGGTTAACTAGCGAAAATTAGTTAGTTGATAACTATTGATCCCAAAAACTTTTTGAGCTCAAATTTGAGAAGAACCTTTAGGACACCTTCTGAAACTATAATGCAACAACAAAAACATCCGCACTTATAATTTGTTAGAGTTAGATAACTTTTTTAACTTTGGGGCTATGTGGGTGGGTTAAAATCTTTCCAATTTACGTGTAGGAATGGCTACCACTGTACCTTGAAACAGTGAAGGGAATCACAGAAAGAAACCCGGATGGGAAGATCACATCGAAATGAAGAAAAACTAAAAAAAAAAGAAAAATAGGGGTTAGTTCAAAACGATAAAAAGAGATTTTTCTTTGACATTGTAGAAAGTGGAGTGACTCTTGTTCAAGAGTACAACAATCTCTTAACCAGAAGCGAAAGGCAACAGCAAGATTTACTTTTTTCAGTTAGCGAGCATCGAAAAAAGTTCAAAGATGTTGGAAAAAGTACAGCTATGAAGATTTGGGAATGATGATAAATCAGACACGGAAATGCAGATACTGTCATGGTAACTGTGAACTGTTTCATATACAACTGCTTCAATTTGATGAGTACCATTTATGTTCGAAAACGCCCAGTCAATTTGAGATCCTGCAAGAGTTGTCGAACATTCCGAATCTAATAGCGATCTAAGACTACATTCTCCTAGAAGATTTGCTATTCTATTCCCATAAGTTCTAAGGCATAGATTGAAATCCCCGACAATAATAACTTTTTGATTACACAAGTCATTACTGAGAATGTCTCGGAGCACTGCTGCCATATCTCCGATAGGAAAAACGGAATTCCTGTAAAGCACCAATAAATATATGTTAAGATGTTTGAATAGTACGGCTTCTAAAGACTTATGGCCAGTATACTTTTTTATAATTCTGCAAAGTTGAATTGATGAAGCAATCTCAGACTTTGCATATACTAAAATTCCTATCTTATTCCTATTCCGTGTTGTGGTGCTATCTATCCTTAGCTCATTTAATAGAATAAAACCAGGAATTTCAAAATTTTCCGAAGGATAGCTCCATGTCTCGACGAAACATAATATATCCGAAGATAGCATCAGGTAATCGTTTCTAACATCATCTATATGAGCATGAAGGCTCTGAGCATTATGATATAAAGTTTGTAGTTTTGATGTTCGTGAAACCATGAAGTGGAAGGTTGGAGTATGGGCTTTTGAGGTACTCAAGGCAACCAGTTCTTTATATACTGGGTCCGATGCTGAAAATGGATTAGGTGGCTGAAAATTCCCTTGTATAAAGAGACCATCTGCACTAGTGCCTCGGCTGCAAGCTACATACAAAGCTGCCCTGGGCATCCTGGGCCGGGTGTGTACAACGACTTTGTTATAGGTAGCACCCTGGCTTTTATGGATAGTTATTCCCTCAGCGGGAACAACCGGAAATTGGGTTCTTTCGATTGTAATCTGCTCATTCCTCCTATACTGAAAAGCTCTCACTGTCTTTTCAATTGGTATCCAAGAAGTATGACCCAGATGAGACTTTTTTGATCTCGCCAACAAACCCACAGATGGTTCTAAAAATTTTAACAAAATAGTTGATGGCATGGAAAATTCTAAATCAATATGCATAAGCTGCCCCGTAGCCCCATTAACTAAGCCATCACATGTGTTGATATTTACAGTTATATATTTGGCTGTGGTTTTTAATGTCAAATTATATGAAAGGCCTTGCGTTTTCGAAGATTTGAAAAGGCGAACTCTCCAAAATATTCGAAGCTTGCGCTCCCACACCTATCCCTTTGACTACATCCTTAGCAGTTGAAAGAATAGTTGGCGTGGGGATTAGACTTAGTTTGAGTGCATTGAAATTATTAGATTCTTCGTTGGACCAGAAAAGGTGGATTGCATCATCAGGAATTTGATTCGCGTTAACCACACTGCTTTCGATTAAAGATATGTCATCATTTGTCATAGTACCGGATGCCATATTATTTAAAGCGATAGCAAAAGGCTGATCCCCTCTTTGCCTCATTACCTCGTTTACTTTGAGTTAGTATTTAAATAATTCCCACAAAGGTAACCCAACTAAAATACTGTAGTTGTCACTAGGATTGGGAGAAAAAATCCACTTATCTCCAACTGGCGAAAGTTGCTTTAAATCACCAAAAGCAATAATGGGGATACCTCCAAATGCATTATTGCTTTTAAAGATTTGTTTAAGTCTAGCATCGATTGAACTAAACATTCATCAATGATTATTAATTTTAAATCAATGAGTTTTGAGTAGATTGAGTTAACGACATCATTGCTAAGTGGCCGCAACTCTAGACTTGATTGATTTACGGGAAGTGAAAAGATAGAGTGAAGTGTTAAACCATTTATTCCGAAAGCTGCCTTTCCTGTAGGGGCGCAAAGAAGAACTTTCAACGAACTTGGATTGGTTCCAGGAACGGAGTTTAGCCGATGGTTAAGAGTCTGATATATTGCATATATCAAACGACTCTTTCCAACTCCTGCTCCACCTCCCACAAACTCATAATATGGCTGATTATCTTTCATCTTGTGCAGCATATGGGTCAAATATGTTCTCTGTTTCAAGTTTAGGCTACGAACTAAAGAAAGAAGGTTTTCTACGGGGATCAAAGGTGGGAGTTTAATTAATCTTACATTCCCGCCTGAGTCCCCATCATTATTAGATGGATCTCCTTCATTTATATCTAGCAAATTCAAGCCAGGGTCTATTTCGGGAAGTGCTAGAACCCTAAACTCGTTATCTACAACAGGTGGGTTATGTTGCTCAATTGTTTCAACATCTACTTCATCGCGAAGATGATTTAAAACATTTTCGAGCTCTCGTTGATCAAAAACATCATACTTTCTTCGATTTTCCTCTATTGAAACATGATTTTCTACACAAGTTTGTTCATTATCATTTTCAATAAGGCCCCGATGTTCATCACGCCATGGATGGTAAAGCATTACCATTTCCCTGAAGTAATAACTTCTGGCGGTATCGGGGCTAAATCTTCTGGACCTGATGACACATCGCTTGGTACGTCTTTTAACGAAACCACTACCGTCTCAGAGGAAGAGCTTTCCCATGTCCAAGGAAGTCGTCAGCCTCCCTACCATCTTCATCATCATCACTACCTGCTATCCTTATGGCTGACTTTACATATGTATAAAGAGATGCAAAATCACTTAAGCATACGGTCTCTAATTGAGTCGGTCGCTGAACATAATGCTCTAAAATTCCAGAAATAAATATGTTGTTCGAGTCCGAAGGAAGATTCTGAAGTTGCGCTCTAGGTTTTACCATCCGCNCTTAAGCATACGGTCTCTAATTGAGTCGGTCGCTGAACATAATGCTCTAAAATTCCAGAAATAAATATGTTGTTCGAGTCCGAAGGAAGATTCTGAAGTTGCGCTCTAGGTTTTACCATCCGCACTCGTTCTTCAGGACGAGAGGTATTTGTAAAGACTTCCGCATTGCTCGCTTCCGATAGATGAAGTCCAATACTGCAATAAACTGCTTCTTGGGCATATATTTCTGTACCAAAAATAAATGTGTGTCCTATATGCTTAAGTTTTTGCTTAATAGTATAGTTACCGGCATTCACTTCTGATATTGCTTCATTTAAGAGCCTAGAAATCCCTCTATTTGATTTGTTTATATAGTTAATAATATATGAACAGCAGGCATATGCATCCAATATAAACTGGATATCCATATTGGCTTTATGTAGTTCTAAAATAATGGGGTTGTATGCGTTAATGAATCGATCTTCTAGTTTTCTCTTCAAAAAGATTTTTGGCTTTGCTAAACTCGATCTTAGCGCAAGCAAGTAATCATCGAATGAAATATTTATTATTTGGTCTGTGAGAAAACTTTAAAAATTACTTAAGTTGGAAATATCAGCCGAAAGAAGATTAGAATTCAAAAGGTTTTGTATTTTGAAGTAGTTTTCCCTATGCACTTCCAAGTTTTCTACGTTTTCTGACAAAGGTAATAAAATTTGGGTGGAAGGCATAGGTGGGTAAGGAATACCAAATCGGCAAACCTGTTGTCCCCTTATTTCTCTTGTACAGGAACGACTATGGTTATGCTTTTGTAATCCAAGATAGTTTTCCAAGTGGCTTACGGAACCATGATTCAATAATACAAGCTTAGATAATTATTGACAGCCGCGGTTTGACACTCCCTTACAAAAGGCTGCATTTACGAAGGACAGAGAAAGGGGGAGGATGCAATCCCTTGTTGCGAAAATGGTAGTAGAAAAGTACGCAAAGTAGGCAATCAGTAGTGAGATTCCTTTTGTAAATTCTATTGTACTTGCAGGAAATCTGGCAGTTTAAACGAAATATTGAACGAAATATTAATACATCTACGTGAATTACGTAATTTATGTGCTATTTAGCTGTATAAAAAATGTAAAAGGACTCAAAATTAAAATAAAACTACTATGAGATTTATGTACACATCCAATTTAAAAACAATTTATGTTTTCATCAGTTAAATGTGCTTCATATGCATATATAAATAAACATATTGCAAAAAAGCTTATACTTCTACTTCACAGCAAAGCTACACTTTTTCCAAGTAAATCTCCAAAGAAGCAACACTGTGCCACTGCTAAGGGAGCGGTGCGAGAGAGACAACTGTCAGTTTATCGAACCTTGTATTATTGAATTATGTTACGGAACCATCCGTGGAAATATACGTATCAATGAAAATAATAGCATCCGGAAAAGTAAGAGGATTTTGTAGATCGATTTTCGGGGCGTTAATAAGCCAAAACATTCCATGTATGTCAGGAGAACCTCTTTGTTGGAATTCAACTCTCCAATAGAAATTCTTAACAGAATGTTCGTCAAAGATACCCCCGCTTGTTTTGAAAATTTTAAGCATTTGACGGAAACGATAGTCGAAATACCTGGCACAGGTGACAGCATCTGAACGGATAAGACGATATCGCTCTTGAGTTGACAAATTATTGGCGTCTTCCTCAGATATTTCTCTTTCGTCGACTGTTTTAGCTAAAATCACTAATAGCTCCAGCCACTGGAACTCAGCAGCTGATAGAGTAATAAAGAAAGTAGGGATGCCAAATTGGCGAATCATGGCAATAGCCTTTTTCTTCTCCGCCTCCCAGTGCGCAGGAGAAGATCTGTCACCTTTCAGAACCTTTATTTTGAGCTGTCACTTGGTTACGACCGGCAAATTTTCGAAAGCAAACTGACGTGCTGTTCTTAATTAGCAATAATTCTAGCTTTTTGTAGTCGTAAAATAATTTAGGTAAGTTGCAAGCCCTTCTATCATACCGGCGGATTTCAGATCGTTTTTTTTCGTCGAATTTTATTGTACGTGTCTGTACAAGTGCGCTTTTGCCCAGCATAAATTGTAGCGAATGACAATTCTTCTGAGTCATTATCTTGTATTATATCAAGAGGCCTTTGGCCCTCGTCAGGAGCTATCAACAGACGGTTAATGTCAAAGTTCTCTACAGGAACATTATCAAGAAAAGTTTCTTGGCCACCAACATTAGGCTCTTCAACAACTGGTTCAACGGGTGGGTGAACATTTGAGGATATATTATGGGAAATAACTTGTTCCCTATAAATATTTTCAATCAACGGAGCATCTTCGACAGACGCAATAAAAGGGACTTCCTCTTGGTTAGTAAAGTTCGAAATCCAATTTTCGTTGACTTCAATATTGTGCTTACGGTACAAAGGGGTGTTAACTAAAAACCGCAAAGCTTCCATAATTTTTGCAGGTCGTATGGTATCCGTCATATAATCGTGACTGTATTCCATACACCTCCTCAAATAAATTTGAATGACATGTGTTTGATCAAACGATCGAGGAAGACATGTCACAATGTAATTCACGGAAATAGGGACATTTACAACAGCACCTTTTAGTGAACCTTGCCCTTGATACCCTAATGGGCGAATCGTCATGAATGGTAATCTGGGCATAATAAGACGCTCTTCTATAGGTGTTAGATTCTTCAGGCAATCAGGTATTTCTGGAAAATCTAGTCCATAAGCGAGACATAAATTTGGGAGCTTTTTATTCAATATTGCATTTCTGCAAGTCACAAAAAAATTAAAATTTCCATTTTCGGAGGGGAATTTATCCAAAAGATAGAAGGCCGATGCAACATTCGGGTGGCTTTGGGAAACTAAATTGAAGTTTAATTGTCGTACTTGGTGTGGAAACCATAAACCCCCACAGGAAATACAAACTATTGTTGGCCACTTTTTAATGATTTGTAAATAAGTGCGTCTGAAGTTATTAAAGCCTGCACCATTTTCAGAATCTTCATTATCAGCATTACTGTCACGTATTGTTCGAATTCGCTCTGACTGCCTCTCATTTTCAATTTGTCTATTTTCTACGTCAACTCTATGAATACGTACTCGACATTGAATTCGCCGTCTCAAATCAGACGTTTCATCCCGATTTTCTCTTCTTGTGAGTCGGCGACGTTCAGTTTTCCGAACACGCTCATTTTCCCTACGTCCAGTATCTAATCGAGCTTGGTATCTTTGGGTACGATCAAGTAATCGTTCCAAATGTCTGTATTCACTTCTGCTGCGCAGGACTCTGCGAGCTTCAGTATTGTTGGATTGCTCCACAGACCGAGTTACTGAATTTTCGCGTCGAGATCTATGCTGAAGGGTATTCCTGCTTTGCTCTACAGTACGAATTACGGAAATTTCACGGCGATTTCTATGTTGTATCGTATTTCTAATTTGCTCAAAACGCCGATTCTGGGGATTCTCTCTACGAGACCTATGCGCTAATGTGACAGTCAACAAGGCTAAAGGTGTACTTCCATTTGTGAAACGATGGTCAAAAGAATTTTGTGACCCTTATACCCTGTTTACAACATTAGTTAGGCCAATTCTGAAATACGGTTCGGTGGTTTGGAATCCAAGGTATCAAATTTACTCAGACAAGATAGAATCAATTCAAAAACAATTCCTACTTTTTGCTTTAAGAAATTTCCGTTGGTATTCCCAATATAACCTTCCACCTTATACCACCAATTTCAAGTCCGCTTCTTCTGGGCGAAGTTAGCCTTAGTGTTCCCTCCCGGGTATCAAGACACTTTTGTCCCCTATTTCTGAAAGCTTGTAAAACTATTTTTTAATTGCACGACCCACTCCGTTGCTTATGCCAGGATTTTAACGCTCATTCCAGCACGTTTGATATATCAGATCCGCTTTTCAGCATTAAGAAATCTATACTGTCCTCTCTCAATAAATGAATCATTAAAATAAAGACATAAGCTGATGAACTTAGTTCTATAGCTGAACAGTTTTAGATCTCGACACTTAACAAACTCCTGCCTATCGTGACTCGGCTCAAAAATTGAAAATACTGGTTCCGTAGGTCATGCGGACTGCGCCCCTCGTGCGGATGGGCGGGAATGGAGGGTAAGAACCGTTGGGATTATTATTATTATTATTATTATTATTATTATTATTATTATTATTATTAATTGCCTTTACAATGATACCAATTTTTTAAAAACCGGTTAGTATTTTTTTTTATAAAGGTACTTTTTTCTTTAAATATGTTTTTTTTTTTAATTTTTATGCACGAAGTATACAAATATGCATATCAGAAGAAAGGAGGTTTAATCTCCTTTACAACGATACTAACATTTTAAAAATCGGTTAGTAATTTTTTTGTTTAAAATATTTTATTTATTTTTTAATGTATTTTTTCTTTTAGTGTGTTTTTTCTCAATTTTTTATATACGAAGTATACAAATATGCATATCAGAAGAAAGGGGATTTAATCAGCTTTACAACGATACCAATTTTTTAAAAATCGGTTAGTAATTTTTTGTTTCAAATCACATATGTAGTACTTCTATATTGCTAGTAAATTCAAAGTACATTCCCCAACATCAGAGTGTCGATATATTCAAAAAAGAAAGAGAGATCAGATAAGAGAATGTACTCAAACTGACATTTTTACTTTTCAAAATTCATGAGCGGTTTAACAAATTCTTATTGAAAAATAATTCACATGAAAAATTAACAAAAAATACAATATTTGTATATCTATGAGAAACACTGCAGCCGCTGTGGTGGCAGAGGATAAAGGTACCAGTTACAAAAGGACTTGGCATCAGTTGGCATTTCCAGTTGGAGTCAATAAGCCCAGAACAGAAACGAATAGCGTGCTTTATTGGATTCGGTCAACTATCATATGCCACACAGCTTCATGTGTAAATAAGTTTTGTCTTATGGCGATTTCTTTTCTACAAATACTGTTGCCCCCTCCTTCATATTTCGGTAGAAAAGAAAACGCCATTAGATAGGAAAAACACCTCCTATTTTCCAATTTTTCGGATATCAAAAAAACGAAGCTTCGAAAAAAGTCGACATATTGAGCCCTAACCGCGAAAAATGTAGGATTTTTTTTTTCAAAACTTACTTCTTGAAGCAGAAATACTCTAGGACCTAGAGTCTAAATGAACAAAAATGTGACAGAGAGTAAATATTTAGAAAATGAAAGTAAATTTTCGACGAAATGCTGATTCAGAATAAGAAAATAGGCGCAAAGTTTAATGCTTCGATTCCGAAGCGCCCCGCAAATGAAAAATTGGTCATTAATTTTCTTTTGTAGCGTATGTTTGGACTTTAGGGTGTATGTCGAGAATTTATTTATACTTTTAGCGGTGATAGCAGTAAATACACATCATATTCGCTGTAAAAAATTTCGAATTATGGCCCGTCCATGCGTTCTTCAAGTTGTCAAGTCAACTCCGCACAGGTGCAAAGACAGTCTAAGAGCATTTATGCATCAAAATTTAATTTTGAACAAAATTCGTTTGAGTTAACTGCTGTTTGAAGGAAACATGAAACCGTAAAATTTTTATTTGTTTGTTTAATTCTCTGAACCGCCCCTGTTATGATATGGCACTTTACAAATATACACGTATACCTCTACAATCACAAACATTTTCATAGGCTGTCTTTCTTTGATTTCGAATTGAAAACACATTGTGATCATATTGTACTAGCAATATAGAGGATTATAATAGTATTATAGTATAGTATAATAGTATTATTAATATAAGTTTGCACAAAACAAAGTTATATACCATTTAAATAAGAGAAAAAGGAGGACTACGTCTATATTTTTAGATTTTTAGTTATTTACATGCTTGGGTATTCCTCACCTGCTCAACAGAGCGAATTGCAGAGTTTTGGCGGCGATATCTATGTCCCTTGGTATTCCTCTCTTCCTCAGCAGAGCGAATTGAGAGTTTTCGCGGCGAGATCTATGCTGTCGGGTATTCCTCCTTGCTCAGCAGAGCGAATTTGAGAGTTTTCGCACCGAGATCTATGCCCATTAAAGTAGTCCAAAAATGTATGTAAAAAAAATAAGATCGGATTTTTAATGCCGCCACCCCCTAGGATTGTTATATACCGAAAAAACATACCCATATTTTTTTATTTTGAAATAAAAAATAATTTAGGGAGTGCTCAAAGCGCTCAAAGTTTTCCATGTATTTTATATGGAGAAAAAACAACTTTTCGTAGAAATAGTGTAGAATTCTTGCAAATCAATATTTTTATCTTCAGGAGATTCCCAGTAATAATACTCAATTGTTTCTTTAACAATTTTTTCATGGTAACTATATTTTATAGGTCCTCCAAAGCCCTTAGAAAATGCAATGGGGGACCAATAAAAAATCTTTAATCATAATAAATGTTTAAATAAACAATTGGATATTAATACTGGAAGTCTCCTGAAGAGAACCACGGTTTTCCGGTCGAAAAATATTGATTTTCAAGAGTTGAAAGTATTAGCAAATTTAAGTGCATCTAAAGTTTATGAGGCGTTGTTTACTTTTACTTGAGAATTGTCAAAATCAGCAAATCCCAATTAGCTGTTTCTGGAACGTGCCACATTTGTTCGCTACTTCATGATGTGATAAAAAGAAAAGCTGGCAGCACTCCACAAGGTTGCAGAAATTTCTTAAAATATGTTCGAAAAATATCTTGATATGGAAGGAACTGCTCACACTGTCAAGGAAAAAAATTGCCAAAATTCAACTCAATTTTTAGCAACTTCAATCTTGCACTTTATTATACGGTGACAGGTAATAAGATCAACGGAAATAAGGTCAATTGACTTTATTTCGCACCAGGGTGGGGAAAAAAACGAAATAAAATCCATTGACATTATTTCTCTTTCAAACATTAAATTTGCTTAGCTTCGCGGCGGCCCGCGCGACCGGCGCGCACACCACGTCACGCTACGCCGCGGCCGCCCCCGGCCCCCCTTCCCCGTCTCCCACCGTGCTGTATCGCAGGTAGATTTATTTTTTGTATACGTTGAAATAAAATTGGTATATATTTTAAACATCGAGGGTTTATATTCAATACAATACCCTCTATCTGCCCACTTTTCACAAAGATGAGATTCTGATATAAAAATCCACCTAAGCTTTAACTGTCATCAGTGATATTAATGCTACCTTATATAACGACAGGTAATAAGTCCCAGATGGTTTCTAAAATCACAAATTAGTTTTTGTGCAAATTGCAGATAGAGGGTATTAATGAATTCAAGCCCTCGATATTTCACATTTTTATATTTGTATGTTATTAGAAGCAGGAATGCTAACTTGGTTCAAACCGTGCCATTTGTCCCTATTTTACTTCAAATGGCACTTAATTTTTCAATTTGGCACGAAGTGCCAAAATGGCACTTTTGTAAAAAAAATTACATTTCAATACATTTTTGTGAAATCCTTTGCGTGCACTTCTTTTTCTCAACTAAAATTTTCTAATTTATAAAGGTTATTCAACTGGTTTATCTTATTTTATCATTGAACGTTTGTTTGAAAATGTAGCTTTATTTTATTGCTAAATGTGAATGATTAAAAGGAATGACACCTTTTTTTGGCACTTTTATTTTTCTATTTGGCACATTTTGGCACTTTTTTTATCCTCAATATGGCACCTCAAAACTAAGGAGAGTTGGCAGCCCTGATTGGAAGATTTCTGCTGTGTTTTGAGGCAACAACTTGTCTGCAGTAAAAAAGCATATAATTTGTGTTTCAAAAGTGTGTGAAAACCAATCTATTAACTTATATGATCTCGGTTCCGATATTAAATAATCAATAATTGTTTATACTCGCATTTTGGCACATTGGCTCGTTGAATGTGCCATCTAATAAATAATGTCGTCATTCTCCTTAGCTGCTTTTAAATGATGTCGTCACAAATTGCTGGCGGAGACATGAATACAGTGTAAGAAAATTCTTTTTCTATAATTGTTTCCTTATAGAAAGGTTGGTTTCTTTTCCACCTTAGACATTCCGAATTCGTTCAAAATATGCTAATTTAAAACACACCATTATTTTAGTGTTCCTCCGGGGTTTTTTTGCATGGACTGTTTCTTCAATTTAATAGTGTTCGCTTTATTTTTGTGGAAACGAAAAATGTTTTGCAAGTTATGGATCATTTCTCCACTCTTTCCTGAAATATTTCTCGTATTCCAGCTGTGCGCAGGCCTTTAGTTTTTCGCATCGTGTTTTTACATATTCGTAATTTAAATTTTTTTTAATATAATCAATTGGTGGTAGTTCATGATTGTGTGTGGATTAATATCACAACACTGAGGATTTGGCAAAAGCCTTTTTCATCTATTAAAAAACAACACTTACGGAGCAAAGTATATTGTAAGAACAACATTTTTTTCTATGAATCGACATACTTTAAGCATTGTTGACGCTATTTCCATTTGAATGAGGAAATAGCGTCAATGACTTTATTTCCAAATTTTTGTTGACTTTATTTCGCTTTTGAAAAGGTAATAATGTCAATTGACTTTATTTCGCACCAGGGTGGGAAATAAAGTCAATTGACCTTATTNTACCTTAATTCCATTGACCTTATTACCTGTCACCTTATTATACTAAAATTAATTTTTTTTAGAATCTATTTAAAAGTTTGCAAATTAGGTGAAATTCTGCAGATTTTTTTAATTTTTGTACAAAGTTTGCTCACAGAATTTTTTTGAAGTCCGATCGCTGATGTGCTTGGGTGTTTCTCTCTTGCTCAGCAGAGCGAATTTGAGAATTTTGTCGACGAGATCTATGTGCCTGGGTATTCCTTACTTGCTCCGTAGAACGAAACTCAAGATTTCTTTTACGACATCTGCGTTGCATCGTATTCAAACGTTGCTCAGCAGATCGGATCTAACCGGCGTCTAGAGCGATTTTCTTTATCTTGGGACTGCTCATTGAACCTATTTTCAGAATCTTCGCGAATAATTTGCATTCTCCTTCTATTCTCAGTGCGTCGCAATAAAAGATATTTCCTACTTAACCTTGGCATGATTGATTTGTATACACTTATTCTAAAACTAATATAAATTTTGTATAATAATTAAAATTATAAAATATTTACGAAAATTCTCTGCCGGTGATATATTCAGCTCGCCTGGTTGTCCGTCCGCTCCATGTAGTTCTTCTTCTTTCCCTCTCTGGATAGCCTGGATTGTAGTATATATTGAAGTTGTTGAATTTGATGCTGCTATGTTCCTCGCAATTAAACACTTGTTCAATTTTGTTTTGAAGCTTTCATAAAATCTTTTAATTTTTCACCCAATATTAAACAGATTTTGCAGTTTTGAAAAAAAACGTGTTCAGTTTTACGTATTATTTCTACAAGAACTTAATGGCGTAAGTGTCAAAATATGACTAGAGATCGCCTCTCAACTTCATCCATTCCTCAATGACCTCAAAGCGAATCTATATGCGTTAGCAAGTACTTATGCACAAAGTACAATGGTAGGATTTGACTACCTACACCTCGTTAACATAAAATTTTCCCACTAAAATCTCCGGTTGCTGGTTGCATGGTCATTTGGCATATATACGCCTCTATTTGGCGATTATTGCTAAACAGGTAAAACCTTTAAACTATGCACTAAAAAAATGTAGATAATGTGTGTGTACATATGCATATCCCTATACAAAGGAGTGTCGATTGAAAAACACATATCGGGCCCTAACCGCCAAAATAACGTAAGCGACATTTTTTTCAAAATTTTCTTTTTGATGCATAAATATTCCTAGAGCATCTAGATACATTTCTGCATCAAAAAGAAAATTTTGAAAAAAATGTCGCTTACGTTATTTTGGCGGTTAGGAATCGATATATTCCCCGTTTGTCAAAAAAATACTATTTCTGAGCTCATGTTGAGCATCATGTGGGGAAGGTAGGATTTACGATGAGGTTTAGAAACCATTACAGGACACTATTGCTTCAGCTTTCAATGCAAAGTAAATATGTATATATGTATGTATATGATCTATTGTCAGGTAAACCGAGTTTTATTTAATAATAATATTAATACAAAGTAAAAAATGTATGTCAGGTTAAAATACAAGCTTTGCTCGTATGACCGGCGCGCTCCGCGGTTGCTACAATACTCCTCGATTACGACTGTCGCTTGTTGACAGCTCGCCGGTAGGTGTTGCCATCTTATGTTAGAGGGGAGGGCGCTGCCATATCAGTTGACACTATGAACAATTTTGGCGCACAACATAAAAAATTCAGTTTTTATTTTGAATTAGTACATTTGTTTGATGTGTGAAATATTTATAAGTTTTCAGCAAAGTGAGTAGTTATACGAAATAATATCGAGCCCTAACCGCCAAAATAACGTAAGCGACATTATTTTCAAAATTTTCTTTTTGATGCAGAGATGCATCTAGATGCTCTAGGAATATTTCTGCATCCAAAAGAAAATTTTGGAAAAAATGTCGCTTACGTTATTTTGGCGGTTAGGGCTCGATATATGTATATTTATTGAAATAAAAAATTAGATCTACTGGCAGTTCAGTTATTCAGACGGATAGAATCCTGTAACTGGTATTTGGGAAGTAGGCGTCATTTTAGTCCTATTCCAAAATAATAACTATCTTACCCCATAGCATAGCAACATACTTATGTATATGTATTTCTTACCGTTTTATATCAAGCTAAAAGGTTTTTGCAAATAGGAATTTTGAGTGAGTTGGCTCCAGTAATTACTAAAATATCGCAGTTTTCGTATATTCGTGATTGTTGTTAGATTTTTCTCATCATCAGTATCATTCATTCTTAGCCCACTACCAACTATACCCTATTTTAAACACAATATGTACCGAGTTTGGTACAAATTGGTAGAACGGTTACCGAGATAAATATATGTGATCATAAGTGGGCGGTGCTACGCCCATTTTCCAAAATTTTATCATAAACGTATTTCTTGGTAAAGAATTGCTGCAAGCATCAATTTTGAATTAATTAGCTTTAATATTTACTGATTTATCGAAGATTTTGTATTTCTCTAAATTACCATTATACGGGATGTGGGCGTGGTTATTGTCCGATTTTAAAAATTTTCGTCCATTTGGTATGCTGTACCAAGGCCAAAACTGTGAGAAATTGGTGCAGCGGTTACCAAGATATACGCATGTAACCACAAGTGGGTGTGGCTCCGCCCATTTTCCAAAAATTTATAATATTATTATTTCGTCTAAAAATTATTGTAAATATCAATCTTGAGTGAACTATCTTCAGTTACTAAAAAATCGCAGTTTTGTATTTCTGAAAATTACCGTTATATGGGAGGTATGCGTGGTTATTGTCCGATTTTGCCCATTTTCAATACCATCCGTCCTACGCCCGAAAGAAGTGCACGTACTCGAGTTATCGTGTGCACAGACGGACGGACGGACAGACAGTCACCGCTTAATCGATTTCTCTTTTCATTCTGATCATTTATGTATACATTTGTCTATATCTATCTCGATTCGTTTTGCCTGTTACAAACAACCGTTATGTGAAGAAAGTTATAATACCCTTGTGCACAAGTGCGCTCGGGTATAAAAATGACTTAGAGCGTTTCGTTGCGTGTTGGTTGTGTGATAACTTAGCTCACGTAAAATGTGCTGGTCTCAATGGTAGGGTGGCTGATATCATAACCGACAGCAAAGGTGTTCGTTGGTCTTGCCCCAAGTGCAGATCAACCGAAGTTGACCTTTGTAAAATGTTTAGGAGCGCCAGAAGTGGGTAAGGAGTTAAAACTTCTAAACGAAAATTTTAAGCGATATGCAGATGCGACTTTAAGTGCATTGAATCTTCATCCTCTTCATCACCCAAGCTTAAACAAGCTTCAAAAAATCGGAAGCATTGAGGCGACAGCTTTGTTCATAATCCCATTGCTTTAGACATTGACACTCCGCCAACTGATTCTTTGCCTACTCCCGGCTTAAATAAGGAATTAATAAGTTTTAATTCTCCGTGTGTTGAGTTATCTCAAGCTGCATCTTCCTTAGGTGTCACTACATGGGCTGTAGCAAAAACGACAGCTGCGTCTGAACTTAAATGTCAAAGTGGAGCTTCTCCGGTACCCAAAGAATTAATAGTAGTTCCCGCGAATAAATCTGTGTTTGTTTCGCGCCTTTCTAGCGAAACTTCGGTAGAAGATGTTAAGCCTTATATAACATCAAAGCTTAACCCCCGGTACATAGCTATTAGAAAATTTAATTTTTCATACGAAAGAAGCATATCTTCAAAATAAAATAATAAAATAATAAAATTGATATTTCCGGCGACCATTTTCAAAACATCGTTGATGGTTCATTCTGGCCCAATGGTGCGTTAGTTCGAGAGTTTGAGTTTAAATCTCGAGCTCGGAATGAAAATACTGCTCAAATTCCCTCCTCTGGATCGAAAAACTTATAAGTAATTTTTTTCAATATTTATTACCAAAATGTTAGAGGTCTAAATACAAAATTAACCGAGCTGTACTTTAAGTCTTTTGATTTAAATTATGAAATGTTGGTTTTAACTGAAACTTGGCTAAAACCGAATGTGTTTGATACTGAAATATTGCGTAATAAGTAGAAATATTTAGAAATGATCGCTTGGAAAGAAAAGGCGGGGGTGTGTTAATAGCTGTTCAGACTGACTTTTACTCTGAAAAAGTTGAGTTCACTGGTTCAGATGATGTTGAACTCCTCTGTGTTAGAATACGGTGCCCCTCAAGTAGTGTTTTTCTTGTTGCTGATTCGATTGTTGTGTTGGGTCATTTCAATCTAGCGTGTGTTTCCTGGGATCCGGTGGATGGAATTCTGGTGCCAAATTCTTCTCGGGATGTATTTAACCAATTTCTTAACGACCTTTCCGATCGTGGTCTATATCAGATTAATTCAGTTATCAACAACTTAGGTAAATGTCTTGATTTAGCGTTTATTGATGATACTATAATACGCGGCGATCCTTTAGTCATACCTATAGACCCTTATCACCCACCTCTTGAGTTGTCCTTGGCACCATCCTACGATTCATGTTATTGTCCTGAAACTAAAAAGCCAAAAGGTCGGCGATATTCTTTCAAAAACGCTAACTACGACAAGCTTAAAATAGCTATATCTGAAATAATCTGGCCTGAGTACGATGGGGATATAGAGAACAGTGCCTTACACTTTAGTAAAATCTTCTATATCTATATCTATATCCATATTATATATAAAATTATAATAATAATAATAATATATTGGCCCTTACAGATATGTTAGTGTTTGGCCGAGCTTCTCCTCCAACTTGTGGCGTGCGCCTTGATGTTGTCACACAAAGCGGAGGGACCTACAGTTTTACGCCGACTCCGAACGGCGATTGTATTTTTATGAGAAGCTGTTTTTCATGGCAGAAATACAATCGGAGGTTTGCCATTGCCTGCCGAGGG
>NW_016157159.1:150430-158980 GCF_001687245.7 Rhagoletis zephyria | reverse complement strand
CCATTTAGTAGGGCGGAAAAGTGTTCCCTCCATAATTTAAGTACGCTCTGGACATCAGTTACTAGGTCGCCATTATTGTTCTTACAGGAGTGCGCCCCGGTCTTTAAACCTTCCGTAAGTCGCCTAACTCTCTGGTAAAATTTTCGGGCATTCCTCCTGTCGGCCAGCATTTCAAGCTCTTCGCACTCACGTATTTCTGCCTCTCTCTTCTTGTTGCGGCAAATACGTCTCGCTTCCCTCTTCAGATCCCTATAGCGGTCCCACATAGCGCGCGTTGCGCCCGATCGCAGCGTGGCCCTGTAGGCGGCATCTTTTTTCTCTGCAGCTTCCTGACACTCCTCATCGTACCAGTTGTTCTTTCGGGCTTGATGAAATCCGACTACTTCTTCGGCGGCGGTACTTAATGAGCAGGAAATGTGGTTCCACTGCTCGCATATGTCAATTCAATAAAGATAGTTTATAAAAATTAAACAAGAAAAAAAAAGGAAAAATAACATTTTCCTGCCCTAGGACTCGAACTCGGATCTCTTGAATGGCACGCCAGTGCTCTGCTCAATCATATTTTTATATTTTATTTCAAACTGAACGAAAAAAGTGAGTGATGCCACAAAAATGAAGGGCCGCAACTGGGGCCATACTTAAATATTTTATTTCATAATTTTTAACTCTGAGAGGAAACATTAATTAACAGATTTAACGATCATTAGTTAAGTGCCCGTTAGAGCTAATTTAAGGAACGTTTCTGAGTGCGGCTGTAAATGTTTTATTCTCATTTGTCTGTAAGAAAACATTTTTCTGTAGACCAAATAAATAAATAAACAAATAAATAAAATAAATAATTGTTATAAGGCCATAAATAACAAAATCAAATAACTTAAGGACGAGCGCACCTAAAAGTTATACATTATAAAAATAGAATCATTAACAAAAACCAACAAAACCAACAACCACATGATCAAGTTTAAATAGCACTGGAATAGATGCGCTTGATTGTAGTTGGCTCACATGAAAAAAGTGGAAAAGCAACAACAGTTAATAAGGCGAACTTAGCACAGTGCGTAGTCAACTGGCTAAGTCAGCTGGGGTCGACGGTTCGAATCCCGCTGAAGAAGTCTGATGATGAAATGTGGTGATTTTCGAAATAGCTATCACTTCTATCATTTTTTCAAATTCTTTTTGCTTTTCCACAATAGTTTTTCATTAAAAACGGCCCCAAGCTCAATAAAAATCGTTAAATATATATGTTATAAGGACATAAATAAGAAAAACAAGTAACTTAAGGACGAGCACACCTAAAAGTTAAATATTCTAAAAATAGAATTATTACAACAACCACATGATCAAGTTTAAATAGCACTGGAATAGCTGCGCTTGATTGTAGTTGGCTCACATGAAAAAAGTGGAAAAAGCTTATTCGACGAACTTAGCACAGTGCGTAGCCAACTGGCTGAGTCAGCTGGGCAGCGTTGCCAGGTTGACGTTTTTACCGTCATTTGGACGCTTTTTGCATCCTGTTGACGTTTGGACGTTTTTTGTGTAAAAAATTACGTTTTTTAACTTTCCAGTAATTTTTCTCCGTTACTAAATCTTGTAAGTAGAAATGTTTTTGAATTATTTTTTTAATAAATCTTTACAAGCTTTGTGTTTTGCAGCAGCTGCTTAAAAAGATATTTATTCTTTGGACACAGATGACTTCAATATGATGCAAACCAAGTGCATGCGACTTTTTTAAGACTTCATTGAAAATGTAATGAACGCAAAAAGGGCTGAAATATTGCTATGCTCCTTCTTAGCAGAACGTAATTTTCGACAACCGACCCCCTAACCAAATGTCTACGAGAAAAAAAATTTTTTAAAATCAGCGCGGTTATGTAGCCCCTTTAAACTTGCACATTATTCCCTGAAATTTAATGGGCTAACAAACTGCGTACTCAAAAAAATAAAAAATAAATCTGAATAAAAACTTGAAAATATAGCTGAAACTTTGCATATTTTTTATAATTTTTGCACAAAGTTTTAAATGTGGATTTATATTTTGTTTGTTATATAATGAGCTTGGCTTTTATGGAAAAATGATAAACATTAAATAAACAAAGGAAAACGAGCCAAAATCTATCAAAATGTTGATGACACAAGTGTATGTTCAAAATCATTTTTATATTAACGATTTCAAACCAGTTTAAAATGAATTATAAATGTGCTCTGTCGAAATGACATTTTAATATACCTTACGTACATGTGTACCTTTGTATACAATAAAAGTTGAATAAGAACAATTTTTTGTACATTCATTTGAAAAAAAAAAAAATACGTTTTTGGGAAATGACGTTTTTTCTGACCAAGAGGGACGTTTTCTCATGCCTGGCAACGCTGCAGCTGGGGTCGTCGGTTCGAATCTCGCTGAAGAAGTCTGATGAGGAAATGTGGTGATTTCCGAAATAGCTATCACTTCTACCATTTTTTCAAATTGTTGTTGCTTTTCCACAATACTTGCGTGCCAGATGAACTTTTTTCTCAAAGTTTAAACTGCTGGCACATGTAAATAAGGATTACAATTTAAAAACTAACTAATGCAGCTAAAGTAAAATCTGTGGAAATTAGCAGTAAAATACTTTTTTCGCAAAATCTATAAGAACCCTTTTATTTCTCAAAAATACCGGGGTAACAGTTATTCGTCGCCACGCTGTAGTTTTTCATTAAAAACGGCCTCAAGCTCAATAAAAATTGTTGAATATAATTGTTATAAGGACGTAAATAACAAAAACAAATAAAATCATCTTTAAAACTTTTTTTAAATAATCGGTAGCCTAAAGCTTGTTTCTATAATATAAAACTTTCATATAAATATTTTCTACGAAAATTTCGACATAATGGTATACTACTACTAGTGCATATTTATTAAGTTTTTTATATTCTCTGGATAGAGTTAAAGATCTAGTATTGGGATTTCATTTAACTAATTTGAGTTGAAGTATTGCACATATAATTCTTTTACTGGGGTACTAAGCGTAAAGCCTCGATGGTATTGCTTGATTTTACAATTAGCTTGTAAGATTTACTCTCTAAGCCAATTTTACAAATAAACAAATAAACTTCTAAACTGCCTGACGCTCGTTCTTTGTGCACAGAGCTGCATGTGGACCTTAGCTGCAACAATGTAGTATTCTCGGATAGAATGCACGCCAAGAACACTCGAAGTGGAGCTTCCGTCTATCCCAACGTGATCAATTTGGTTCTTCGTTCTTTGATCAGGGGACACCCAAGGGGCTTCTGAATAGTTCAATTTAGTGATCGCAGAAATTGTGACTAAACATGTATTCTAAAAATCTAAGGAAAAACACGCCTTAAAATTTTATTTTATATGTGCATATAAAGGATGATACATCTAGACTTTCTTTTAAAGAAAACACTTGAAATAGAACTGGATGTCCAAATCTTTATTATTAACCGAAAGTATATTCTCTGACATTTACTTTTTAAAATAATTTCATTCAAATGTATAGTAATATCTATTCAAATAACCCGGTGCTACAAAAAATAAATCACGAAATACACCCGAAACAAAACTTAGTATAGTTATTTTCATCTTGATGCACTTATCTATTAACAGCTTGACAATTTTTCATCCGATTTAAAAAATGAGAAATCTTTTGAAAAGGGGATTTATACACGGCCCACGACAAAACCCACTCCCCTTAAGATATGGCTACCTTTGAGTTTTTTGAAATTACCGCTACGTGGGTGGAGCCCGTGGTTTTATTCCGATTTCAAGACAGGCTTAAGGGGGCTAAGCGCAATGTGTATACCAAAGTTGGTCGAGATCGGTGAAGTAGTTTTTGAGATACACATCTGATATAAGTGAGCGGTGCCACGCCCGTTTTCCTAAAATTCTATGAAAAATAAATGTTTCGCTAAAGAGCCATTGCATATGCCAGTTTTGAGTAAATATTCATGAATTCCCTAGCCACGCCGCTCAAAAAATCTGAAAGTCCTGTACATACACACATATAAATTCAAAGCCGTATTTCCACTTAAATTGCTTAGCTTCGACTTTTTTCCGATTTCATTGAATAAAGTATCAGTTTGTTGGAAAATAAATGTAGTTTTAGACATATACCACACCTTTGGCAACATTAATAGAAATTTTTTAAAATTAACGTTGGTCAGAATTTAAAATCGATAATGATGTTTAACTGATTGAACAACCGGCCACATATGTTAGAGGTGTTGCCCGAAGGTGGTACATTTCTTAAACCACAAATATTTTCCTCTATTCTATGCTTAGCAAAGATTTAAAATATACATATATATAATTTGTACCACCTGTTTTTAATTTTTCTATTTAATTTATTTACTTTTTTTTATTATATTATTATTATTTTTTATTTATTTTTTTTTTTTTAGTTTTAATTCTTATTCAATAAATTTTTATTGTTAAAAACAAAACCCAAAAATAAATTTCTTTGGCACTTAAGGGTCTAAAAGTATCTTGAAATTTTCGTCGCTCAAAGAGTTAAAGTGCTATCGCGGGTGCTACAAAGTTGGGTCAGCCTCTCTATAGTACAAAAACACAAAAGTGTGTTATTATGTGATACCTTCCTATTTTCTAATTATTTAATTGGAATTAAATAAATAAAGAAATCAAATATACATATATATAGAAGGCAAAAATAAACAATAAATAATTCACAAAGCAATCGCGGGTGCAACATTATATTATAGCGGGTGCAACCACTCTAAAATTGCCTAGTATTTAGTACAACAACAAACTATATACATACATATATTAGCATGGATCAATTTATATGGAACGATTTTTTTCGACACCGTTGCTAGCATATTCGGATTCTTCATACAATTCTAAGAAACAAATTCCTCTAGACCATAGCTCTAAAGTCAATTTCGAGACTGCGCAATTTTAAAATAAGATATCTTTAATTGGTGCTAAGTTAATATGTGGAATAATATTTACTAAAGTGTTGCGAATTAAATTTTTTTATACAAATTTGTACTTCGGTTTTTTGATACGAAGAATTAATTTTTTATATCTATTTCTTATTTAAAGAACCGCAAGATGGCGCTACAAAAAAATTATATGTAATTTTTCCTGAGGAAAAAAAATTTCAGCTAAATATAACTTAAAGGAGTGATACACAATGAATAGGAGTCGTCGCCTGTATGTATTCCTTCATATACATATCGTCGCCTGGGTAAAAGATTGTCGTAAGCGCAATTTTGACGATTTTTAGTTCTAGACGCAGCTATATATTTTGAAATAAGGTCTTTCGATTAGTGTTATCGGTTTTTAGATATCTCCTTTGGTTTCCGAGATATTGACTACAATTTTTTCGATAATTTAGTAAAAATTTAGTTAGTGATGCAGTCATATTAAACTAATCAATATCTTAAAACTGGCGTTCTCCATTTTTGGATATCTCCTTTAGTTTCCGATATACTGAGTAAAAAGTGTCGTTAATTAAGTAGAAATTTTGATCACATTTTGTCGTATTTCATACAAAGTGGCTGCCAAATTGTGGACAAATGTCGCTTACGACAAAATTTTACTGAAGAAAATCCTTCGTAAACTCAAAACTAATTAAAAATTAACATTAAGAATTATATAATTTAAGAATTTTGTGAACTAGTAACATTTTCAGAGACTTTGGAGGCGTTTTTGAGAAATTGCATTCCAAACTTCAATCGCAATTTCCCACAACCTGCCGAAATTAACATACGACATTCTTTTACCCAGGCGACGATATGTATGGTGGTGATTCGAGACTCAATCTTCTCCGAATGAAGCTTAAACGCATTGTAATATTGAAAAATCACATCCATTGAGCCAATCGGAACACACGGGAGTTCTCATACTCAGTGGTCCAGCGCGTCCTTTAATCGGACATTCATGGCACTTTTTCTCACTTGACGACTTTCAGTAATAACTCGACTGCAGCGCCACCTGGGGCAGTTTTTTGCAATACCGTTACCAATATATATTTGGAGTATAATTCAAATCGGATCAACTCGACTCCAACGCCACCTGGCTGACCCACTCAAACACACACAAACAATTTCGGTCAAGCCATCCCATTATGCACAAAGCAAACATCTTTCCAACTTTTTTTCAATCTTTGAGAAATTCTTGATTCTCAAGTGGATATAGAACATTTTCTCCAATATTTTTCCCAAAATTTGACTAAAAGTTAAAAATTTTGAATTCAAATTGATATCCATGCTTTTCTCAAGTGGGGAACTCATACTATTTTGCATACAAAAAATGTGTCCTTTTGTGAGAACATGAGTTGCTCTCCAATTGAGGAAAACCTGAAAATCAACATTGGACCTTGAAATTTGTATTGGATCTCCACTTGATCTCCAGCCGAAATTTTTATCGGGATTTATGAGGTTTTCACTCACAAACTTACATACATACATACGAATTATATATACATATAAAGATAGGTAAAAGTTTCAAAGGTAAAGGCGTCACGCCTCCTTTTCAAATAACCCCCATTTTTTCTATGAGTATGCTATTCATTTCGTATATCTCCGTACCAAGTTCATGAATATTTCTAGACATATGTTTTATGAAAAATTCGGTTTATATGAGAGGTGCCATGCCCCCTTTTCTAATAGCCCCAATTTTTCTCCATGAGTATGCGATTGATTGCATATATCCCCACCAAATTCCAGTACTCTACTATGAACACTTCCAGAGATATGCAGTATCAAAAATTCGGTTTGTATGGGAAATACCACGCCCGAAATTTAAATTTGTTTCGGCCTATAACCATCCTTGGAAAGTCTGCAGTAGGTGTCCGAAATTTCCAAAAAATCGGTATAGCCGTTTTCGAGCTTGGCTAACGGAAAAGATGGATTTCAAAATAAGTATTTAGTAGTATAGATTTGCTTTTTAGCGCCATCTTGCGGGTCTTTAAATAAAATATATCTAGATATTAGAAATAAATTTTTCTTATCAAAAAATACCCAAACACAAGTTTTTATTAAAAAAACATTCGTAACACTTTAGTATATATCAATCTGCATATTAACTTAATATTAATTAAAGATATCTTCTTTTCAAATTGTACAGGCTCGAAATTGACTTTAGGTCTAGAGGACTTTTTATCTTAGAATTTCATATAGAGTCAGAATTCTTAATGCTCATGGCAGTCGACTGACACCAAATTGGTTAAAAAATTATTAGCGGTTTGTTTATTATTAGCAACGACTTTTATTTTGGCCTAAAAAAAGCCAAATTTAACTGTTATTTATTTTTGGACTACAAAACTAAATGTACAGATCGCGCGTTTAATAACACTGTGCGACAGTCAATTTTACACACGAAAAAATAAATATATTCACAAAACTGCGGGCCAAATATAGTAAAACTGCGTTTTTAGTTTCTCCCTCTGACGTCAGGATTTTTTTTTAAAGGACTTTGGAATTTCTAGAATATGATTGAATAAAAAAATTATTCAAAATTTTCGGTGCATTGTAGAATAACAATATGCGTATAAATTAAAAGGAAAAATTCTTTAGAATAGAAAAAAATAGTTTTTGGGTGCACCAGGACGAATAAGTATTGAAAATGTCATTTTAAAACTTTATCCTTGAATATCCTTGGAAATTTCCTATATTTATTTTTGAAAAAGATATATGTCAAGGACTAATATATTAACTAGCACATCCTCGTCCTTCAAACTTTATTAGTTTTAGATAAAAAAAATTTACACTTATCTTAATAAGATATTGATAGTTACAATATACACAAATGAAGATATTGGAATCATTATTATGAATGCGCTCTAAAAGAACAAACAGAACGTATGATGTACGGTTTAAGTACTTTAATTGTTTTGTATACAAGGGCGTAGCCAGCCTTTCACTTAGGGGGGCAGGAGTCTATATAGAGGGAAAAAATGTTTTTAATTAATTTTTTTTTGTGTATATAAATATAAATTTTTGGGTTTAAGAAAGTATAAGTTTTCTGGTATTCTTTACAACGATACCCACTTTTTAAAAATCGGTTTGTAATTTTTTTTGTTTAATATATTTTATTTATAAAAAAAGGTATGTTTTTGATTTTAAGTGTTTTTTCTCAAATTTTTATATACGAATTATACAAATATGCATACCAGAAGAAAGGAGGCGAATCGCCTTTACAACGATATCAATTTTTTAAAAATCAATTTATAATTTTCTTGTTTAAAAAATTTTTTTTTTTTAAAGGTATTTTTTCCTTGTGTTTTTTCTCAAATTTTTATATACGAAGTATACAAATACGCATACCAGAAAAAAGGAGGTTTGATTGCGTTTACAACAATATCAACTTTTTAAAAATCGGTTAGTAATTTTTTGGTTTGAAATATTTTTTTTTTTTTAAAGAAGGCATTTTTTCCTTTTAAATGTTTTTTCTCAAATTTTTACATACGAAGTATACAAATATGCATATCAGAATAAAGGGGATTTAATCACGTTTACAACGATACCAAAAAATCAGTTCAAAATTGTTTGAAATATAAGGTTTTTAATTTTTCGAAGACCCGA
>NW_016157159.1:124195-148702 GCF_001687245.7 Rhagoletis zephyria | reverse complement strand
AAAAAAGAAGTCTGATGAGGAGATGTGGTGATCTCCGAAATAGTGCTATAACTTCTACCGCTTAGACTTTGTTGCTTTTTCAATTTTTCCTAATAAACAATCGTGGTACAAAGCTCAATAAAAATAAAATGTTAACAAGCCACAATAACATTGACAAATATTATTTTTTAATTTTACAGAATTTTTCCTTTTAATTGACACCCATATTGTTACTCTAGTAGAGTAACTCTACCAAGCACCAAATCTTTTAAATAATTTTTTTCTTCAATCATATCCCAGAAATTTTTAAGTCCTGACGTCAGAGAGAAAATTTAAAAACGCAGTTATACTATATTTGACTCCTAGTTTTGTGAATATATTGATCTTTTCGTATTTTAAAATTTTTGGTTTTTGTCGCACGGTGTAATATAACGAAGTATTTCAAAATTTAAATTTTGTGGGAAAACGCAATCAAAGTTTTATCAACTCATACAGTTGGTATAGAAAAATACAAATGGAAAGGGACATATCTTCGCCATATTTTGGAAGTTTAAGTATCTGTTAGACTGAACATATTCTACTTATCAAGCTAATTAATTGCATAACGAAATCTCCAATAACGTGAATTTTGAGCTACATCTCTATATTACTAAGCGTGCGAGATGTTTCACTTATTATTGGATTTTTTCCAAAAACTTTGAAAATAACCTTTTTTAAAAGATTTGTATTTTAAAAGTTATAACTGGTCGGGTCCCCGATGTTAAAGTGCACGCAATTGTTAGCTGTCGAAAAGTTGCAAACACGATTTTTACATCCCTATTACGGGTGCAACCAATGTGAGTAAACGTTTATTTCAATGTCGCTAAAATTATACAATTAAATATTATTGAGATTTTATTTGGCTTCTCATTACTTCTCCACGGTTTCAGCAAATTAACATTTTATAATCTGTGAAATATACAAACTTTTATATCTTTTGTATCGCGGGTGCAACAAGCTAAAAATGTCTACTTGAAGTCAATAATACAGAAGAAATAACAAGTACTTACATATTTGGGCGTATAAGATTAAACCATAACGATTATAAGAAATAAAATTAAATATTGCTCTATAATTATTAATGGCCAATGGAAAATTTTTACCATAATTATATGGGACTTTTATTTTTTCGTCTCGCGGGACGTTTATTTTAAGACGGAAATGATTTACGTCTTCTCATAATAATTATATGGGATTTTTATATTTTTTCGTCTCTCGGAACGTTTATTTCAAGACGAAAATGATTTACGTCTTCCCATACTAATTATATGGGATTTTTATTTATTTTTTCGTCTCTCGGGACGTTTATTTCAAGACGAATATGATTTACGTGTTCTCATAATAATTATATGGGATTTTTATTTTTTTCGTCGCGGGACGTTTATTTCGAGACGGAAATGATTTACGTCTTCTCTTAACAATTATAGGGGGCATTTATTGAAATAAAACTTCTTAATTGAGTTCAGAGATCTGACGCGTTAAATATGTAACGCCACGATTTTTCATGTCATTAAATCTGTATCGTTAGTTCAGTTTTCAAAAATGATGTGTCAAATTAAAGGGCTTTGCTTTTCAAATTCCAATAATCGAGCTCGGAGATATTTGGGTTTAATTTGAAATCGGCAGTACATGTACCGATTCTATTAAGAGAAAACGTGGGACGTAAAAATCCCATATAATTATTATGAAAATACGTAAATAATAATAATAAATAAACGTTTCGCGAGATGAAAAAATAAAATAAAAGTCCCACATAATTATTATGAGAAGACGTAAATCATTTCCGTCTTGTAATAAACGTCCCTCGAGATGAAAAAAATATTTCTCGTGAATATTTATTATGCAAAGGCGAAAAAAATCTCTTAAAACAAGGCGACGTTGTTGGTCTCAAATATTAGGATAATAATTATTTTGGGTCTCTGGATTAAACTAATATTGTCACTGTCGAGATAGATCGCTTGAAGTTGCTTTTGTTAAAGTTGTTTCTTAGATTAGCAGGGATGGAATTCCATAAACTATAGCGTTAACGAAGAACCGTCTCGTTGATGATATTGAGTTAAAAAGAGGGACAATGAGATCAGTTACCTCTGCAGATTTGGTAAATACTGAATTTCAGTGCGATGAGCTTGTACAAAAATATGCAAAAGATGTCTGATTTTTAAAATCGGATCAAAAATAATCAAGCCTGTTGATAGATAAGTGAATCAAATACGAAAATAACGTATTTTTTTATGGACTACTAAAAACTGCACTAAGTTTTATTTCGGGTGTATTTCGTGTTTTTTTTTTGCAGCACTGTAATTTATTACCATTTTCAGAGTACGTCTGCCTCCACGAAAAAATTCAAAACGAGTCCAACTTAAAGGAATATTTGTTGGAGCCAAAGTTGTTCGTGGTCCTGATTGGGAGTGGGGCCAGCAGGACGGTGGCGAAGGTGTGTTTCAACTCATGAACCCATTTTATGTTTCCATGTTTTTTAATATTCCCCGTTTTTAGGCAAAACTGGGCGTGTTATGGAAATTCGCGGTTGGGACAATGAGTCTTGTAGAAGCGTAGCTAATGTTTCTTGGGTAACGGGTTCTACAAACGTCTATCGTTTAGGTCATAAAGGTAACGTTGATTTAAAGTGTACTGTACCGTCGATAGGAGGATACTATTACAAAGACCACATGCCTGTTTTAGGTAAGCCGCTTCAGCACATATTTTTTGCAAGCAAGTTTAAGAAATCATTCTTATTTTCTATCTTTCCAAGGTCAACTGGAAGAGCAACAACCCGTTGTACCCACTGTGAAGCCAACATTCTCAGTTGGGGATCGGGTAAAGGTGTGTCTTGATGTTGACGCACTAATGAAACTGCAGCAAGGGCACGGTGGATGGAACCCCCGAATGGTGGAACAGTTACCTAAATTGGGTACCGTCCATCGCATTACCGAGAAGGGCGACATACGGTACGTAACTGACATGAACAGTATCCCTGAATTTCTAAATGTAAAAATACAAAGCACCAGTATTTTTCATTTCTGAACCATAGCAGGTTTAGCTGTCCAATTACCACAACCACGCCCAGATGCTCATTTCAAGTAAGATTACGCAAGCAGGACATTTTAATCTGCAATACTTTAGGATTAAATGAGTCCAATGCTTTGTATTTTTACATTTTGGAACTCAGGGTATTTTCAGTAATTAACGGAGAAAATTATAATATATATAGGGTTCAGTACGATAATTGTCCTAATCGTTGGACCTTTCATCCGGCTGCTCTTGTAAAGGTTATGTCATTTCGCGTTGGCGATCTGGTGACTATAATAAACGATGCGAACAAGGTTCAGCAACTGCAAAAAGGGCATGGTGAATGGATTGACCTTATGCGTTATGTAAGTATAAACATGTGTATCGTAAAACTGAGAACTATTTTTGGCCAAAACATAAATAAAGCTTTAATAATAATGTTCAAAGTAAAATAATTGGATTTTTGACCAAAAAGAAAAATGCAAACTTTTGCCATTGTATTGAGCTGAAGCCAAGTGTTCTTGGAATGGATACTAACATTTAGGATGCGATCCTGAAATGACTGTTTCTTTGTGTACGAAATAACGCTACCACCAGTATTCTCAAAATTGTGATGATTTCATAACCCAATGAGTCCTGAAAATTAATGTTTACTTTCTTTACGATTAGCCTTACAGTATATAAAAATAATTTGCCACCATTCCAAAAATTGCTCAATCCCAATATTAAACTATTTTGGCTACATTACATTAATACTTAACTTAGCGTTTATGTCGAAATGCAATCCAAATGAAAAATTCCATCTAAGTTCCACTGTTTTAGTCATACAGTGACGAGCAAAACCGTAACATGATGTAACACCTTTTATTTCAGCCACCGCTATCTTTCAAAGTTCTAACGACTTTCATACTTTTGTTGTATATTCTTATTGGTACACCCCTTCTCCCGCTCTCATAACGATTTGAAGTCAATCCAAGAACAATAAAAAAACCTGGAGACAAAAATGTAAGTTAAGGCAAATGTTACAGTTTTGCACTCACTCTCAGTTTTGCATTTTACAGTTATCCTTTGCTTAGTTGGAAGTCAGATGACTTTTTTCTATATTGTAATTTATTCAAGAAGTGATAACCAATAAATAATATGGTTAATCAGGAAACATAAAAGTAAATGATAGATTTACTGCGGACAGGCGGGACCGCAGGGAAAGTGACAAAAATTGCGGAGTTTGCCACATGAAAATGTTAAGGCTGAGAAAAAATATATTAATAATATATATATATATATATATATATATATATATAGTGTTACTAAGGACAAAGGAAGTCTGTCAAAATATATTACAGTCCGATATCTTGTGAACTTAGTAGCAAGTAGCACTGCAGCCACTGTTACAGAAGCGCTTAAGGTATTAAAATGGAATGCAAATCAGTAGACAGCGAGGCGGAAAATTTCCAAATTGAGCGCAATGGATCACAAAAGAAGAAAAAAGCAATTTTCATCAAAATACATGTGCGAGAGTGGTAGCATTTTGCCGGATCGCACGAAAACCGGACCGTTGTCTATTGGGATATGTTAGGCCTTACGGAATGCAATAAAAAACACATTTTTAAGATTTAGTTGAGGGTTTTTTGGATTGACAAGACTATATTAATCGCTTTCAATTAGATGGCCGGGCATGGTATTGGATCAAAGGCCCAAATTAAGCCTAAGCGCATCATGTAAGGCAAACTGTGAATCACAGTGGTCGGTCAATAATAGTTTGGGGTTGTATTTCAAAAATGTTGTTGATCCGTTTGTACGCATTATGCGTAAGGAACAGTATCTGTTCATATTTTAACAAAATTTGCAAGATGTAGTCGAAAAAATTAGAGTTTCTGCTGAAAAATCAACCAAAACACACTGCACATGTTCGCAAAGACTGGAACAAAAGCAGAAATTTGCTAATTTGAAATGACCTCCACAATCCGAGGACATGAATCTCATCGAGAATTTGCGAAATCAACTAAAAGCGCATCTTACTAAGTATCCAAGTCCGTCCAATGGAGTACATGAGCTGTGAAAGCAAACCAAGGATATATGGGAGGCTATACCTCCAGAATTTTTACAGAGATACAAATAAGGTATGCCAAATTGCAACCAGGAACTAAAAAAAGCAAAAGAATACTGAACATTGTGTTAATAATTATTTTTTTTCGTGAAAATTGTCAAAAAGTTATTAAAAATATATGTGTGCAAAACTGTAACATTTGCCTTAATTTACATTTTTGTCTGCTGGTTTTGTAAATGTTGTTGAATTGACTTCAAATCGTTATGACAGAGGAAGCAAAGATGTACCAATAAAAATATACAACAACCGTATGAATGTCGTTAAAACTTGGAAAGATAGCGACAGCTGAAATAAAAAGTGTTACTCCATGTTACAGTTTTGCTCGTCACTGTACCTAGTTTCCTGCTAAGTCAATAAAACTTATGTATTTTTGAGATAAAATCTCAAACAATAGGAAACTTTAATTTGTCATAATTAAAGAAGCGTTAATAACATTAATTATGAATTTTACTCTTTATATTAGTTTTCTTTTTTGGCAATGATCTTTCACTTTTATTTATTCTTTAGGCTTTGGGAAAACATTGCAAAGTTGTAAAGGTTTACTCGGATGGTGATTTGCGCATTCAACAACTCGATGATGGTTTCGAGTGGACATTAAATCCGAAATGCGTGCGTTTAGAGCGATCCCCATTGGCTACTGCAGCAGAACGTTCAAACAGTATGATGGACCTAAGTCATAGGCGCACAGATCATGTTATGACACCGTTATCAGGCCTATCTGGTACGTCAATGGCCGATAAGCTGGTTCGTGAGGCGGCCCAAGGTCATTTAGACTTTGTGAAGCAGTACTTAGATGCCCATCCAGAACAAGTGAATGTGATGAGTGGTGGCAAAGCTTGCATACAAGTGGCCGCTCATCAGGGCTATGTTGATCTTGTAAAATATCTCATTATCAAAGGCTCGAATGTGAATGTTGTGGACAAGGAGGGCGATTCGGCGCTTCACTATGCAGCTTTTGGTAATCAGCCCGAAACGATGCGTGTCCTACTGCAAAGCAGAGCTGATATCAATTTTCTAAATTCAAGCCATTGCTCAGCATTGCACATATGCGCACACAAGAAAACGCCACATTGCGTGCGAGAACTGCTTCAATTCGGCGCCGATGTGAATATTCAAGATTCCTACGGTGATACGGCGCTGCACGATGCCATTGGCAAGGAAAACACAGAAGTTGTCGAATTATTATGTAATGCACCGAATTTAGATTTCCTGATAAAAAACAATCGAGGTTTTAACGTACTGCACCATGCCTCGCTTAAGGGCAACGTGGTCGCAGCTAAACGCATACTGCAACTGGCTCGGCAACTAGTAAACGTTAAGAAAGATGATGGTTTTGCCGCGTTGCATTTGGCCGCCCTAAATGGTCACGCACACGTTGTCGAGACATTGATAATAGAGGGTCTGGCAGAAATTGATATACGAAATAACCGCCGTCAAACACCGTTTCTTTTAGCAGTTTCGCAAGGACACGCGTCCGTAATTGAGCGACTTGTAACTCTCGGTTGCGATATTATGGCTCGTGATGAAGATGGCGACAATGCAATGCACTTATGTGTAATTAAGAAAACTAATTTGCAACAAGCAGCTGAACCGTCCGGAGAAGACGCACCGGAGATACGAGCAATCTTCGATAATCTTTCCCACGTTCTAGACGATCGTCTCATGTATACAATCCTTTGTTATTTATCGTCGCGTGGTTGCCGCGTAGAGCAAAATAACAAAGGCACAAATATTTTCGAATGGATCACAAACAAGGATATGAAAGATTTAATTTTGGGCTACCAATGCCCAGTGAGATTGCAGACTGGTGTACCGCAGTCGTCGACAGCGATTAACGAAATCAACAATGCATCAGGCGATGTGGAGCGCAACATACAGGCCCTAAATTTAAACCCAGAAAGCGAAGTGGGCGGCACGGCTGGTGTGGCCGGCGCTGTTGCTGGGCCTAGTAACCACTCTGTTGATATCATTATAGATGCATTACAACCCAATAATTTTACGCAGATGGCTACACCCAACAGAAGCACTCCAACTCATCACATTGACCGCTCAACCGAAGAGCCAGCAGGACTAAAAAAACTCAACTCTGATCGGCAAGCACAGGTCAATGCATTAGGCAGTGGAAGTAATGCGCTGGACACTCAATATGTACATATGACTCCGATTCCTTCAACTTCCGGTGTTAATCAACCGACTGGTATTCGCAAAAAAGCGCCGAAACCACCTGCAGCCAGCGGTGAGCGAGGTTCACCGGAATGCGCTGCGGTTTCCAGACCGAGTCCGAAAGCTACACCTCCGCCACCGCCCCCAAACGTTCCTTTCCACAACGGCCCTCAGGAGTGTATAGTTTGCGACGAAAAGTTGCAACTTATTAAATTTGAGCCATGTCAACATCAGATTTCCTGTGAGGAATGTGGCTTGCGTATGAAAAAGTGCCTGCGCTGTGGTGTTCAAATCGAGCGACGCATAACTGCCGGTGGACGTTTGGTGGCCAGTTCTGACCAGACACGCATACCCTCCGCTGATCGTTTGAGGTATTTGGAAAATAAAATACAAGAGTATGAAGAGACGCACTATTGCAGCATCTGTATGGAACGGACACGTGACGTCGCATTTTTGTGTGGTCATGGTGCATGCTCACGATGTGCGGACACCTTGCGCACCTGCCACATGTGCCGTAAAACCATCCTAAGAAAGATCAATTTATATTAAGTGACACTCGATTCTTCAAAAAGCTACATTACCACGACCCAACAAAGGTAGTAATTCTTTAAAAGCACGGTGTGCCTGAACCAGCCGTAAATGAAAGGTTCTTGCATATGGGTTTTTTGGCGTGATTCTGTTATACGATGAAATTAGAAACTGTTTGAAAAAAATTGAACGGGCCCTTTTCGAAAAACCCCCTTTTTCTTAATTATATTAATTTATATTACACCCCGCGACAAACGATAGCACATCAATATTTTTACCAGTTTTGTCTACTTTTCTTTTGATCTTTTTAAGGTTAATTATTTTTATATAAAAGTATAGCTTTTTATCTAACAAATATCAGCAAAGAAAAATTATCAAAAATCAGCGCGATTTTTTAGAATTTAATAAGCTATAAAACTGCATACGAAAAATTATTCTAGAAATTAAAATGCATGGAATTGGGATGAAAAGTTTGTGTAATTTTTATAATTTTTAAACAAAGTCTGAAATTATCAAGATAAAAACTTTTGCCTGTGAAGACAGCAAGTTATGGGCAGTAGCGCCGGCGTCGCCGCCGATTATTTTTGAACATGACCACGCCGCCGCCGCACAGCCTGTTGGCGTAAACCAATATACCGCATAATTTAGACCACGTGAACCGATTTCAATAATTCTTTTTTTTTTATCGGAAAGATGATACCTCAAAGGTCGTCCCGTAATTTGGTTTAGATCCGATCATTGGATCATGCAGAAATTAACGGTACTCCTATATTTGTATATGAGACTTGAAGTCGGTTGTGTTTTTGCTTAAAAATTATTTGTTTAATAAAAAGTTTTATAAACACCAGATGCGCTCAACTTTCACAAGAAATACAAAATTTTAAAAAAGAATTTTAGTAAAAATAAATTAATTAATTCCCTGAAATTTTTACACTTATGTTAATTTTTCTTGATCTCTGGTTTTTCACGATTGCTTAATTTTTTTAATATTTCGAATACCGAAAAAATTAACTGAGCTTGTATTTTTATTATGTTGCTCATTGTGGTGGAACGAACTCGAAGTTAGCAATTTGACTTAAACTGTGCTTATGACATTTTCTTATAAATTGAAGATACCATATTCTTTAAAGAAATTATAAAGTGGTTTTTTACTTAAAAAAAAAAAAATATTTCAAAAATATATTTTGAACATCATTTTAACGCGGACTTTTAGTGATTTATGTATTTCCAAAATTGAATGCAAACCGGAAGGCAAGTAAAATATGGAATTATATTCATCATTATTTAGTGCGATTAGCTGCATATTTCGGGAAGACCATGTGCATGGTAACTTCACAAAGGCGTTGCTTGTTTGTTCCAATCTCTTTTCGGCAGAAATTATCAGCCTCGGGACTGATGTACCGAATCTAAGCGCGTATTCGTTTCTAAAAAAAATGTTGCCTCTTCATGGCCTTCGCCTTAGTATTTGTAGTAAGAGGTCAATGAGAAGGTAACATTTTGCGGTAGAAAAGAAAACGCCATAACAAGCGAAACGCGACACCAGCAGCGGTAGGGCGAGTAGTTTATCTGTCTATAAACTATAACAAGGAGCTCTAAGAATTAGGCAATTTTTTACCTCCCTCTGCATGACTACATCATGCGTTATCACAACTAATTGTATGCTTCCATGGTGCTTTCCTTAACGATAAGCTACTTTTTATCCTTTCCATTCATATTTCCACTAAAGAGGATCCAAATTAAAGCAACATCTAATATCTTAATTTCTTGGAGTCAGATATAATATGTAATATTTCATGTAACACTGCAGATAATGCCACATTTGAACCCCAAAACCACCCCTTGTGTGCGCTAATGGTATGGTACTACCTGTGAGGTAACACCTTTCCTTCAAAAAAAGAATTATAGAAATCGGCAAACGTGGTCCAAAGTTATGCGGTAACATACATAAAAAAAAAAATATTCCGACGAATTGATAACCTTCTCCTTTTTTAAAGTCGGTTAATAAGTTGATATAATTAAGTAAGATGGGGTTTTTTTCGAAAAGGTCCCGTCCGATTCTTTGGATATTGGATTCAAATAGTTTTTAATTTTAACGTCTAACATAATCAGGTAAAAAACTCATATGTAAGAACCTTTCATTTACGGCTGGTTCAGGCACACCGTGAAAGTTTGTAAATTGTAAATAAGAAAATCTTAAGAAGCAGAAAGACCAGTCATGTCTTTAGCACAGATAGCAACAGCTTAAATTTTTTCTGTTGGGAGTAATAAAAGCCAATTTTTAGGTGAAGATTATATGGTGAAAATTTTAAATTCGATTACGTTTACACCTATGTTTAAAAATTTGGCAGGGAGGATTACTTATTTCGAGCATAAAAATGGGTAGTTATATGTATTTACAAGAAGCGAGTATGCATTTGGAATATTTGTGGATATTGTAATTTATTAACATAAAGTATTTGATTCGCTAGCATAAAGGATTCAAATTTGCAGTAATTAATAATAGACAATTAAAAAATTCACTCATAAAAATATTTCATACATAAATAAACCAAACGACCAAATATTCGTTAAGAATATTATAAATACAACAAAAAACACAGAACAATCTTGTGAAAATATTAATGCAGCTTATAAAATAGTGTCCACGCATACCAACATTAAATGTATTATAAATAAATGTTGAACGAAATAATACGACCTGTAATTTTATATAAATTTGAGCCGATTCAAGTAGTAGAAATTCTGAATAATTTGTGTGTTGTTATTGTTTATATACTTGTAATGAAAACGTTGCACATTTATGTAACCTCAATAATTATTTATTTATTAATTTTCAATATTGTTATTGAGCTTTGTACCACGTTTATGTTCTTTAGGAAAAATGAAATAAGTAAGTAAAAGTAAAAGTAAGTTTAAGCGGTAGAAGTTATAGCTGCTATTTACATATATTTTTTATGTCTTTGTACAAAAGTTAAAAACATTTCAACAAATTTTCATTAAAATTTTAAATTTACATATTAAGCTAAGTTCCAGCTCTCAAGAAAAATCACAAGAAATAATTTCATTATTCTGTTCAAATAATATAAGTATACGAGCAATTTCTTGGGTCTGCAGCCTAATTCCAACTTTCGCCATCTCTAGTTATGATCGCCAAACATATCCAAAAGAATAGCAGCCGGGCCTAACGACATGCTACATCTAGTTAACAGCTCCTCATACTGCCAGATTTGGCTGATTATACACTTTTCTATGGTGTATACCTTTAGGTCCCACTGATTTCTATATAGAGATTTCTTGCGATGGAAATTTAGCGAAACGATAGCTAGAATTCCACTGCAGGAATCTGGGCTCGAATCGTCACATACGATCACGGATCGAAAATCATATGAGAGAAAATTACGTGATACGTCGGTCGTATGAACTTGATTCGGATTGTCACATACGATAGTAAACGGATCGTAATTAATTTTTGGTTCACAATAGATTTTGAGTTCCACACTACTTTGAAACGTATTTTGAAGTTCACAATATAAATGGAAATGTCAAAATTCTTGAAAAAAATCACAAAACACAGTAAAATTTAAAAAATGGATCCAATTTTGTTTTTCGACTTGAGTTCTAGTGAAAGTGAGGACGATGAAAAAGTTGTACGCAGACAGCTTAGAGATAGGAGCAATACTTTTGGCTTGTCGAACACAGCGTAAGTAAATAAAAAATTTAGTTTTTTAAAAGGTTTATGAATGTTTTTATTGTAGATTCTTGAAACGGTTTCGACTGACGAAAGAAGCCTTCGAATACGTGCTTCATGCCTTGAATTTAAAGCAGTCTGATGCAAAGGCGGTGCCTCCAGTACTACGGTTGGCTGCCACACTTTCTCTGCTGGCGAGCGGTGGATATCAACATTGCATCGGCAGTGGCTATTTAGTTGGTATGTGCTAAAGCACTGTGTCGAAACTGACATTGCGCGTTCTCCTCGAAATGGAGGATAAGTTGTGCCCACAGCATATACGGTTTGCACCAGAGGATTCGTCGGGATGCAAGAAATGGTTTGTGGAAAAATACAAAATTCTTGGAGGTGAATACAAATATATTTAGACTTTAAGATTAAGATTGTTAATATAATACCTAACTTTCAGTTATTGGTTGCGTTGTTGGCACGCATATTGGCTTACAAAAACCCTCAGTGGACGAGCATACATATGTATTTCAACCGAAAAGGATACCATAGTATCAACGCTATGATAGTAAGTGGCTTTTTTATAGTCAGATAAACCGAATACTTAAATATTCATACATATAAAATTTTAGCAATCAACTGCCAGTGCGGTGACGCGGCACACGATTCCTTCGTTTGGAGGCATTCAGATCAAAAACGAGTCTTGCAAGACCGATTTGAACGTAACAGACAGGAGAATTCATGGCTTTTGGGTATGTTTGCAAATATCCATTGTTTTGTATTGTTTTATTAAGTATTTTAACATTTTCCAACAGGAGATTCCGGCTATCCACTTCAGCCGTGGTGTATAACTCCTTACAGAAACCCTTCGGATGGTTCAAGCGAATGCGTTTTTAACGAAATTCACTCTAAGGCAAGGTCTATCATAGAGAGCATTTTAAAAGGACGCTGGAGAATTTTAGGTTAAGCAAAAGAGGAAGATACCATCAAACAAAAGTAGCGAGATTTGCTAATGTGTGTGCAGCGTTACACAACATCTGCATACAATTTAAAATTAATTAAGATTGCCGAAATTATGAATCTGACCAAACAACCGAAGTTGATCCAGGTGAAGCAAATAATCGCACTATTTATTATTGCTTCGTATCGTCTGGATACGAGATCAAATAAAGCATTCACTTTTAAGTTTCACCTAAAAATTAAGTCTGTATATATTTGACCATATACTAAATGAAATAACACTTTACTTTTATAAGCGAATAAGTTTATTTTTTTATTTAAATGAATTCACACTCAGAAATATGTAGAAATAAGTAAAATAAAAGGAAAATTCGTTGTGTTACTTAAAACTAAGATATGAAATAAAAAAAATTCAGGTACACAAACAAAAAACTTCACATCTATACATATAATAAAGCCAAATCAACCATTTGTAGAATTTTTGTCTGTCTGTCTGTCTGTCTGTCTGTCTGTCTGTCTGTCTGTCTTTCGTTGTTGCTGCCAAAAAATTAAGAAATCTGAGACGTCACGTTTTACAATTTCATACAGTTCTCTTTACAATGTATTTCACTAAACTACTAAACGGCTGCACCGATTCTTATACAGACTAAAACGTAAAAAACCAATTACGCTGGGGAACTGAAACTTAGCACTGATGCATATATTGCAAATGGATTGAGATAGGGGGCGTGGCTCCTGCCTTCCACACAAACTGAACTTCTCATATAGCTTATCTCTGGAACTGCTTACGCTAACGTCCTGAAATTCTACACATCTACATATGTTATCAATACCGTAGTTATGGCGAAAAGTGGTAAGTATTGGAAAGGCTGGATCGATATACATTTACGTAAACGCGCAAGTATCATTCGATTGGGAATCATTTTCTCCTAGATTTCTAAATCCCATTGAACTATTGTAACTTTTTCTTTAATTTTTAGTAAAAGGTAAAATTTATGTGAAAATTTTGAAGAATATTTTTAAATTTTTCACAAAGAATGTAGCTTTGCTTTTACGAGTTTCGCTATAAACTGTCCTATCTACATACCTATTTGCATAAAATTATAGCCTTTTCGTTGTTCGGAGTTCCGTCAGATTGTCGGAGGTTATCTTACATACATATATGGTCCAATTACATGCTACTAGAAAACTCTCTAGGTGGTGCTGGAGTAGAGTTATTTATAAAAATCGTATTTATTAACCGATTTCATTCAGATTTTAAATGTGAGCTATGTACCTGTATAATGGAAAATTCTTTTGATAAAAATTTTAGTGCCTCTGGAGTTACGGTTGAATTTCATAACACGTATTCATTTTATGGTAAGCAATGGTTTTGCAGAAAATGAACCCAATGGATGGCGCTGCAGCCGAAATGTATAGAAACCCAGTGTGGTTGGTCTGCTTTGGCCCTATGTTTAAGTTATACGAATTTAGTTTTCAGATGTCTAAATGAAGGATGGGGTTAAGTTTTTCTGACGCCCTCATGCACGATCATGCGGTCTTGCATCTACCCAGAAATCAGTTCATAAATTTTACTACGAATTGTAAAAGTGGTGAATTAACAAGGAAAGATCACCGTAGGTATATCAATTGCTTCATTTGAAAGATACTTAAGAGATCACACGACTCATTTAGCAATGTACCGGAAAACTTTTCATCCTGTGGGACAGCGAGGATTCTTGGCCCTCCTATAACAGAAAACGCACTTCTGTGCTCTTGAGTTTCCCTATAAGAACTTTTATTGGCATACGCATCGCACCAATGTTGTAGTTGCAAGATCATACAAAAAGATTACGCATGCTTGGCAGAGATCTCACAGGTGGAAATAAGACCATCGGTAAAGCTCATGACACCGAAAGGGATTGGTATTCCATATGGTATCACAGCGTTACTATTATTGGCCTATGTGTGAGGAGGATACTGCGCCTTAGTGGTTTCAACTTAAATCAAAAATTTTGACTTTACAGACTAATTTTGTTTTTAAACGCTCTTTTGCATTGGCCAACGCAAAAGCTCTTATTAGGCGCCGCGAAGTAAGCGGGCATTGGCTATTAATTCTTATAACTAATATTTCACGCGTTCACATTCTTTTTTCTTTCATTTACACTTATAGCTAAAGATTCTCCCCCTTATTCTAGAACCCAAATTTTCGTAATTCGTAGCTACGCTTCGAGAAACGAAAAATCCAGATGCGGCAACCCTTGCGGAAACATGTGCAGCATTGCCAGCTATCAGTTGTTTTTCGAAGATAGCTGAATGAAGGAAAACAAAGTGGAAAGGAATTAAAAAAAACTCATCATGTGCTTGTTTATTGTAAAATTGGTTAATTTTACATATTTTGCGGAAAATTATGGATTCTGATGTATATGCAATTATAGCAGCAGAGTAAGCGGGTGCTATGGCAATAGATTCACAAAGGTATGCGGAGCTGTCGGGCATAGTAGCCATGGGCGTATCTATGTCAGCTTCTGGCTGAATTGTTGAACCACAAGCCAGAACTCCTCCTATGCCTGAAGCTCTAGTTCTCAATCCAGTTAATGCAATAACAGCTTCTTCCAAGCCATTGAAAACATGCACTTTGTTAGTTCCACCACCTTTTGTGCTTGCTTCTGCCTTCGGCGGCGCTTAGGGGTTATAACCCTTACTAAGTAGAATTCTCCTTTCTGTGTTGCGAGGAAGAGAGGCTTCCGCATGTCAAAGGTATACAGCATTTCTGGTGCATATCACTCCGGCTACGCCGTCCACAGTATTTTTGCGCAGAACCCATGTCGAAATTTGCAAAAAAAGTGCATAGTGCAAACCGAGTTTATTAATAAGCTAGTGGTAGAAAATTTGAAACATTTATATTAAATAAAATGTGATTCCTTTGATTACACGCGCATGTTAAAGTTTTTGGATTCGGGTTATGCGTTTGGACACAACAACCGAAAATCGTTGTACATTAACTAAACCGGACCCAAGTTTCTCGATAAGGGGCAACAAATATTCCTTTTTGCTCGTTTATATAAAGCAGTGGATAAAAATAAACATATATGCGAAAGGCAAATTTATCTGTTTAAATTAACACCACCAATATTTCTTGCAAACATACATCGATTCGCATCTTTTATTTCGCCTCCGACCAGTGTTGCCAGGTTTCGGCATGAGAAAACGTCCCTCTTGGTCTGAAAAAACGTCATTTCCTACCCAAAAACGTCTTTTTCAATGAATGTACAAAAAATTTTTCTTATTAAACTTTTATTGTATATCAAGGTACATATCGAGCCCTAACCGCCAAAATAACGTAAGCGACATTTTCTTCAAAATTATCTTTTTGTTGCAGAAATATTCCTAGAGCATTTAGATGCATTTCTGCATCAAAAAGAAAATTTTGTCGCTTACGTTATTTTTTCGGTTAATGCTCGATATGTACGTAATGTATATTAAAATGTCATTTCGACAGAGCACATTTAAAACTCATTGTAAACTGGTCGTTAATATAAAAATCATTTTATACATACACTTGTGATAAGCCATCAATATTTTGATCGATTTTGGCTGTTTCTCTTTCGTTTATTTAATGTTTATTATTTTTCCATAAAAGCTCATTAACAAACAAAATATAAATCCACAAAAATTGTGCAAAAATTATAAACAATCTGCAAATTTTCAGCTAGATTTTCAACTTTTTATTCAGAGTTTTTAGAATTTTTTTTTGGTATGCAGTTTGATAGCCCATTAAATTTCAGGGCAATTATGTGCAAGTTTAAAGGGGCTAAATAATCGCGTTAATTTTTGATATTTTCTTTTCTTGTAGACATTTGGTTAGGGGCTCGGTTGTCGAAAATGCTACATTACGTTCTGCTAAAAAGGAGCATGGCAATAGGTCCATTAAATATCAAAAAATTGTTACGAATTGTTGCTAGTACTTGCAAGTTTTTACTGGGAATGCATTCATTACATTTTCAATGAAGTTTTAACACATTGAGTGCCATGGCTACACGTTTTCGTGCGACACCAAAAACTTCCTGGGGTGCCACGTCGTACGAAAACGTGCGACAGGCATTGTCTGGCCTTAGATATTGTCGTGCGTTTCTGTTTGACTCTACGGGGTTTTTTTATTGTTTTTCTAGTAGCCTAATGTTTGCCCTAAATTTTGGTCCAAGCTTCCTAGAGATATCTTCATTTGTGCAGTTTTTATGATAAAAACTCGGAGGTTCTTTTAAATTTTGAAAATTTATTGGAATTCATTCGAAAAAAGTATAAAAAAGATAGAAAAATATTAAAATTAAGATATGATAATTTCAATCTACATTAATTTTTTAAATGCGTATATTTTGGAAAGCAATCAATGCACAATTGGGGAGTGTTGGGGCATTGCGGACAGTACGTAGTTGTCCTTTTTATGTTCTTTCTTGCTTCCTTTCGACTAAATTTTCTTTTTGCTTCAGCGTAGCATAAAACGCAAGCACGTCGGATGGTTTTATTATTTTCATCTACTCTTTTGGTGATGATATGCTGCGATTGCGGTACAGGCTGCGGGCATGTAAGGCCTAGTAGGTCCTTAGCAACGCGTTCACGGAATGTTCGTATACTCATGGTTTTATTATTCGACGCTGCTTTATACACAGTAAAGGCATTAACCACGGAAAGTCCGAGTAAAAGTTCAATTCCCAGCTTTCGATACCATTTTAACCCTTTGCGAAGGGTATTTGAGTAAGAAGCCATTTGGTCGGAAAGATCAATGCCTGCTTTCCCCTTATTATATTCTACCACAGCCAATGGCTTTTCTGTTGCTCGTCTTTTACGTCTCGCTCCTCGACTAGTTGAAGGCTCTTCAGGATTACGTGCTCCATCTGTTGTGGATACCATTATCGGGGCATGTTTCGTAGATAGCATTCTGACGTCGCGTTTATCTTTCCACTTCAGAACAACTATACCATTGGGATCTTCTCTAGCCACTACTTCGCCTTTCTTTATAGGTGCAATCATAACTTCTTTTGGGAAATGTTTCTTGTTGGCACGGAGTGTACCGACAACATGTGTTTTTTGATCTAGCATTGAACGAGCCAATTCATAGCTTGTGTAAAAGTTGTCTACATATAAAGTTCGACCTTGACCTTTCAAATCAATAATCAGATCCTCGCAAACACTTTTTGACAAACCGACTTCTCTCAATCCACTTGATGACTTTCCGGAGTATATTTTCAACGACCAGGTGAATCCTTCAGTAGCGCAGAGCTTAAAAGCTTTATACCATAAGGATGAGCTTTATTTGGTATATATTGTCGGAATGATAGTCTGCCTCGCCATGGAATAAGGGTCTCATCAATTACTATGTTTTCACCTGGTANCCAAACACTTTTTGCCAAACCGACGTCTCTCAATCCACTTGATGACTTTCCGGAATATATTTTCAACGACCAGGTGAATCCTTCAGTAGCGCAGAGCTTAAAAAGCTTTATACCATAAGGATGAGCTTTATTTGGTATATAATGTCGGAATGTTAGTCTGCCTCGCCATGGAATAAGGGTCTCATCAATTACTATGTTTTCACCTGGTACGTAAATTCTTTGGTATCTCATTTGTAGCATGTCCAATAGTGGTTTTATTTTACCAAGCCTATCACCTGGTACAATTGAGATATTGTCTGTGAAGTGCAGGAAACTAAGCAATAGTTGAAAGCGATTACGTGACATTGTTTTCCCCGGAATTGAAAAGTTGTAGAGCGAATCTTTGGACCAATAGTCTTTTAAACTCCCGACCTTCACCAAACCCATCCACAAAATAAGGCCAAGGAACTTCTTCATTTCAAAATCTGTTGTTGGTATCTAAATTTTTTTTCGAGAAAATCTGATAAGAGCACCTTTATTTACATATTCCTCAGCATATTTATTTGTTTCTGATACAATTACTTCAATAACGTCGTTGTCAAGAAATAGGAGAAATGCATCGATACAGGAAATATCTGTTGGAATAGGCTGTTGCAAGCCTGATCGCCCAGTGAATGTAAAAGTTTTCTGACGAGAACTAAATTCAGTCCAAATGTTTGTTTCGGAAGAAAAAAAAAAAAGAAAATAAAAAAAAACAAAAAATTTAAATAAAAACAGATATAATAAAAAATTTAAATAAATGTAAATGAAAATGCGTAAAAAAATTAAGAAATAGCAAACAAAATCGCGTCGCACATTTTCGTACGACAATGATTTTTACGATTACAATTCCGTCGTGCAGTGCCATGTCGTACGGAAAGTGCGACATAAAAAAACCGCTATAACATCCAAAATAAACCACAAAATCATCCAGGATTGGAGCAGAACTGAATATTTTCTACTTTTACACCAGTTTATAGCAAAAAATGTTCTTGGCACCCGGGGAAGGTTTTCGTCAAAACCCCTTGGCACTCAATGTGTTAAAAAAGTCGCCTACTTCTTTTTTAACGTTTTATGCGGCACAGCTTTTTTGATGCTTTTGCGATCGTGCCTGCTGCAATAGATCGGCTCTTCCTGAATTGGCTTTTAATGTGCAATTGCAAATATTACAGCAAGCCTCGTAACCTCAAGTGTTTACACAACCAGCCTTTGAACACGGGATCCTTAGTCCAAGAATCCAGAAAAAATCTTTTGAAGCAGCTGCAGCAAAACACAAATGACCTTATTCATAAAAAATAAAGTAGCTTTATAAAAGGTTTATAAATTGAAAAATGTATGAAAACGTCAATTTATAAAGCTCTTTAAACCTGCTTTATTTTTTATGAATAAGGCCAAAGGAATATAAAGATTTATTAAGAAAATAATTCAAAATCAGTTCTACTTATAAGATTTAGTAACAAAGAAAAAATTACTGGAAAGTTAAAAACCGTAATTTTTTACACAAAAAACGTTCAAACGTCAACAGGGTATAAAAAACGTCCAAATGACGTTAAAAACGTCAACCTGGCTACGCTGCCTCCGACACAGAATTGTTTTCGTACAAAATTACGTAAAAAAGCTTACTCGTACGTTTTTAGGCATGCCATTGTTACGAATTTCGAAAGTTCGAAAATACTAGGTGCAATCCCGTATTCCTCGGACTCGGACTAGTAAAACTCAAAAAATNTACGCTGCCTCCGACACAGAATTGTTTTCGTACAAAATTACGTAAAAAAGCTTACTCGTACGTTTTTAGGCATGCCATTGTTACGAATTTCGAAAGTTCGAAAATACTAGGTGCAATCCCGTATTCCTCGGACTCGGACTAGTAAAACTCAAAAAATAAAAATTCGCTCAGAGCTAGAGAGTAACATTGAAAAGTACGGGATCGCTTTCTAGTAAAAAATCATAACTTCTGTCAACTTCAACATAATCTCAAAATTTTGGTTGTAAATTTTTGCTTATTTTGTATGTAAACACACATGTAAATAACCAAAAATACTTTCAAATTCATTAGAATCCACTTAAACAAGTAATTAAATAGTTTTCAACATGAATTAGCAGAGTGCACTTTTGTTTTGTTTACAATTTGGTTGCCAAACACACTACAGCTGATCGTTTGACACATTTACCAGAATTTACCAGCAAAAAATTCTCGGACTAAAACTGGTAACTTCTGACAGAGAGAGAACCGTATTTACTCTCTTTTTTGTCCTCTCAATAGTCAGAGAACCGAGTACGGGATCGATTTCCAGTAAAATCTGACTGATTCTGACTATTCCGGACTCGTACGGGATCGCAACTACTATTTGGATTGCAGCATACTATTTCTAAGATTCGTAGCAAAATCCTAATACGAAAGTGTTGCAGAATAGGGGTGTCTAGTTCTAGTTTTTTTATTTGTAAATCTATTTCTCGTGAAGATTGATTGGTTCGATGCTCTTCCTCTTTGATAGCCAGCATTCGTTCGTGTACCGCTAACAATCTCTCCTGCGTCTCCAACAATCTATCAACTTTTACATCTAATTTTTTTTTTAAATCGGAAGCATATTTCAAATTTTGTTGCAGCAGATCCAACTTCTCGTTATTCACACTTTTCCTTCTTGGGGTGTTGCTGCGGGAGGTAGGACGCGGTGTTTGAGTGATGGTAGGCGTTGATGGACCCGGTAATTCGCTGCTGGAAGAGCTCATCTCCTCATCACTACCATTATCGCTATGGTCACTGACGCTTCTTGGTTCTTGGGCAGCGGGTGTACTTCTTGCAGCTGAAGTACTTCCAAAGCTACGCACACTAGCGTTACCTTCAACGGAAGCCTCAAGTCCGGCGGCCTCAATTATCAATTCTTCCGTGGCCGTAATAAGTTTTCGCTGTTTCCTCCAGTTCGCTGCTTCGATGCCTTGTTGAACGAAAGCTTTTTTTTGACCTGGTACTTTTGGTCAACGAAAGCCTATAAGCGATTGCAACCATTAAAATTTACTACTAAAATTTAATATATAATTATTTTAAATACCTTCCTCCACAGCCTAGAATCTTTTACAGGAGGGACTTCATCATTTAACCGCCTTGAGAGCTCCTCCCACAGTCGATTAGAAGTGGCCCTGCCTTGTCCGGAATTCGGTAAGTTGTTTTTGGCCAAATTAGGATGTTCGCATTAAACTCCGCCATATTTTCTTTTTGCCTCGGATTCAATTTGGCAAAATTCGTCCTGTAATAATAAAAGCAATTAAAAACTTTGTTTATACACATATTTTAACACTTTACTTACATTTTTGTTTAAATTTGCTCGCGCTCGTTTGATAGTTGGTGTTCGAATGACATTTCGAACGAACGACGAACTAGTACGCTCGTCACACGTTCACGTTTGTTAAAATACCGAAATACGATATAAAGACTACGTTCACGTATGTCATAATCCGAAAAATGTGTTTTTACGTGACGAGTAATACGATATCGTATGTGACGATTCGAGCCCTGGGGCCTTATTCTGTAACTCGCATCGAAAGTTGATTCTATTCGAATTTGTTATTCGATTCGAATTTGTTTTAGCATTCTGTAAAAGTTTCGGATTGAGTTTCTTGTTTTACGAAAGTTGTACCACCCTGTGCCAAAATTTTCGAATGTCAAACGTCAAAATACATAGAAGGAAAACAAATAAATAACTAGTTTAAATTAAATAATTGTTATTAATTTTATAAACAAAAAAATGGATTATGTTGCATTGTGGATGGACTAAGAAATTAATGAAGAGAGAAATGCAAGAAGGGCTATTAGAAATCATTTTAATATTGATGAATTATCGGAAAGAAGGTAAATGCATACATATGTAATGTAACCGGCTATAAACTTGTTAGTGATTATATATTTGAAATTATAGCTTCATAAAAAATTTTCGGCTTTCCAAGGAAGCCTTCAATTATGTGTTGAGAAGCATAGATCACGAATTACATGCACCTATAAGATCTACGGCAGTAACTCCGACAGTAAAACTTGCTGCTACTTTAAAATTTCTTGGACAAGGGAGCTATCAGCACCAAATAGGTAGGGCTGCCAGATATCTCTGTTGCCAAACCGGGACACTTAAGGGGAGGAGAGGCCTCTCGCTCCCTTCCCTTTCGTTTCGACGTTTCGACAAAAATTACGTACGAAAGGATGTAGTAAAATTTTATTTTGACAAACAAAAACAAAAACATAAAAACGTGCGATCATGAGATCATTACAACGTACACTAGCAAAACAAAACAATTTATCACAACTGAAGCACAGAGAATTTTTCACAATGCATGTACCTTTTTTGTTCCTTATAAAAATACAGTTAATACTAAATACATCAGAAAACATAAAAATAAGATTTCTAAATGCAATAAATTTGCATACAAATTCGCTACTTTCTATTCAGACTTTTTTATAAAAATTTTGAAAATGAAGTTTTGCAGCCCATACAAATTTAGTTGATTTTTGGTATTGTTTTTACTGAGAGTTTCTTCCATACAAACTATGTTCGACATTTTTTTGTATGTGGAAGACACTGTTAGCAAAAAATAAATAATTGCAAAAATCAACGAAATTTTCCGGTAACTTCAGACTTGCACTTTACTAATTTGCTCAAAAGCTACATTTTCAAAATTTGTGATCAGATGAAAGAGTCTCCGAGCCAATAATTTTGTACGACACGGTACTTATAAGTAATCAAAGAAAAAACATTAAATACAATGTAACATTAAAATATCAGTCATTTGTTTCGTTGCTGTGAACTTATTTCAAAACTTCTGGATTTTGCTTAGTATAATTGTAAAACTCTGTATATGTAATTTTAACGTATTTAGGTACATACTTATATTAATCATCAACTATTGCTTGTGCAAAACGTGCTAAAGTAAAAAAAAAAATCGCATATGCAAGAGCACCAACCCAACTCGTAATAAATTTAAGTATACAAATTTTAGTATTTAGTATAGAAATATTCAATTCAAATACGCCAATATTAAAATGAAGCGCTTTGCACTTAACGGATGCTTTTTCATAATTAGGTTAAAAAAAAATATTTAAATTCCATGCTGCCTGTAATGGGATTTGAACCCTGACGCTCTGTAAATTAGCAATTTGTGGTAAGCATCTTCGTGCACTCCAGACATGTGCTACAGCCAGACATGTAAATGTGCATTCAAATGTTCAGTTTGATTCAACACCACGTGTGCATGATATGAAAGTATTGTTTTTAAATACGAAAGCTTTAAAACGATAATCAAATAAAAAATATTCATGTTTACTATGCGTTATTTCCCCCAGTAAGTTCATAAAATTTTTCTTAATATTACAACGCGTTTTTTCTCTTAGTGTAGTCATTTTTATTCAAAATTTGTGCAATCAAATCGAAAACCGGGACACTTAAACGAAACCCGGGACATTTTAAGGTTGGACCGGGACACCGGGACAAATAGTCTAAAACCGGGACATGTCCGGGAAAACCGGGACGTCTGGCAGCCCTACAAATAGGGCAAGACCGTTTTGCAGGATTAGCGCAACCCATGACTTCTAAATGTATCACGGAAGTGGTCAATGCGATTGAAAAAACTTTATGTCCGAAGCACATCAAATTTGAAATGACCGTGCAAGAAAAACGTGAAGCCAAAAACCATTTTTATTCAAAATTTGGATTACCAGGAATAATAGGTGCTGTTGATGGTACACATATCCAGATGGTTAGGCCGGTAAAAGATGAACATCTGTTCTTTAATCGGAAGCTAAAGCATAACATCAATGCAATGCTGGTAAGTGTTTAATACTTACAAGTTTTTGTTCATACCTTTTCATAACATTTTTATTAGATTTGTGATCACAAGATGTACATAAGAGCTGTAAATGGAGTCTATGGTGGAGCGGCTCATGATTCTCATGTATGGAGCTTGTCAAACGAACGACAACATATGAAAGCCCAATACCAAAATTTAGACAAGTCATCTTGGATAATTGGTTAGGGACTTAATCCATATGTACTTGTATCACTTAAAGCAATCTTACACGATATGTATTTCCATATGTAAATGCTTCTTTTGTGATACAATTTATTTTATGGTACATACGAGTACATACAAAAAAGTGGCATTTGCATATGTAAATGCATATGGTGTTAAAATCCTGTGAGTAACGCAGTACTCTGTAACAAACTCTTATATAATCTGTTCTATATTCCCAAACGTACCGGTTATTACAAATTTGCATGCATTATCTTCTATTTTCAAGGTGACTCTGGATATTCATTAGAGCCATGGCTCCTCACACCTTACCGTAACACAGAAGAAAATTTCCAGAAATCTTATATAATGAAAGGTTTACCAAAGCGCGATCAATAATAGAGCGAGTGTTTGGAATTTTAAAAGGTCGCTTTCGTTGCCTACTTGCTGGAAGAGAGCTTCATTATACACCCGAAAAAGTAGTAAAAATTGTAAATGCTTGTCAATGTTATTGTGGCTTGTTAACATTTTATTTTTAATATTTTTATTGAGCTTTGTACCACGATTGTTTATTAGGAAAAATTGAAAAAGCAACAAAGTCTAAGCGGTAGAAGTTATAGCACTATTTCGGAGATCACCACATCTCCTCATCAGACTTCTTTTTC
>NW_016157159.1:83279-123035 GCF_001687245.7 Rhagoletis zephyria | reverse complement strand
TTTAATATTTTTATTGAGCTTTGTACCACGATTGTTTATTAGGAAAAATTGAAAAAGCAACAAAGTCTAAGCGGTAGATGCTTGTTGTGCACTGCATAACATTTTCCATACATACAATGTTGAACCACCAACTGTAATTGAGATCAATGAACAAGGCTCAAATTTAGCTTTATCGACCAACTCCAATATAGAAAAGAACGAATTTTTACGTGTGGCGCACAGTACGAGACCGAATTAAAAATAGCTTGCGTTCCTAATTTTAATTTCGTAACTTTGTGTAGTAAATTAATGGCCCGTAGTCATAGTCAAAATAAAGTCGACTTTAAAGTTAGTTGCAGCTTTTTTGCATAATTTTCAATGGGATATCTGTCAAAAAAGCTGCAACTAACTTTAAAGTCGACTTTATTTTGACTATGACTACGGGCCAATGTCATTAAAGAATTTTTCACAATAAGTTCATTTTCTTCTTTTATTTATTTGAGAATAATAAATAGTAATATATAAATATGTTTTTGGTTCTATTACAAACATATGTATTTATATATAAAAATAAACAAAACTTTTCTTCAGGTATACATATGTATGTACATACAAAGGCAAATATTTGATATGTTTGTATATTAATCCCTACGTGTATTAACATCTAGCAGCTGTTGCTTGAGTCTTAGTTATGAAATTCTAATTTTGTTTCTCTCCATGTCGCTTTTTACTTTGTATTCATGTTTTAATTTTGCGAATTTAAGTTTTTGTGTCTCTATTTCTATTTTCTCTTCCATTTGTTCCACAGATTTATTTGTTTTTGCTAATGATTTTAAATTGTAATTTACATCTTTTAAAATGCGAGTACAATCTTTGTGGAATTTTGTTTGCCCATCCACTTGCATCTTCAAAAGATTGCTTTTTCTTTGAGTTCGGGACCGCATCGTACTGCAATTGGGTGACGCCTGGGAACAGGAAGGAGGAGTACAAGGTGTTCGAGCAAATTTATTTTCGAATCGAGTTATAGAATAGGGCCCCTGGTTCAAGGAATTTTGCTTCAAGAAAATTGTTTTTTTATTTTTATTATCACCCCTATTGCGAATGTCGACTGACAGTAGATAAACGACTATTAAGCGATTATCGATTGTCGATGCTATTATGAGTGTCGATTAGTCGCTCAGTTAGCGATCGTGAACGGTTTTCTATCGCTCATCTTTCTATTGTTATTTCTGAGTCGCTGGAGTTTTCGTCTACAAAATTTTTACAAAAAGTGGTACTATAATGCATAAAAAGTAAGTCAATTGAACAGGAAGTGGTATAAAATTGTGGAATATACATACGTATGTATTTGTCTGAATTACAGATCAAAAATTGTAAGCAACAAAAGGCAACTAGCGCGGTTGGTCGAGCTGATGCAGGAGAATGAGGACATTGGTAAAGGAATTTGCGGAAAGAGTAGGGCGAAACCAAGATGGGAAGCCATTGCAGTGGAGCTTAACAGCTTGGGACCACCAATGCGTTCTTGGGAAAAGTTGTTAAAGGTAACAAATTTCTATAAAAGTTGTGTTGAATAAATTAATGCGGCATATTTTTATGTAGGTTTGGACAAATTTAAAGAGCAAAACAAAGAAGAAAGTATCAGAAAATGGATCGGAGTTTCGTGCAACTGGAGGAGGCCAAAACAACCTGCATACCCTTACGCCACTAGAGGAAGCTGTAGTCAACTTTTTAAAGTACGACATTTGTGTCAATCCTCCAGGTGAAGAAATCGGAAGCAGCGCTTCAAGAGCTCATTCGGTGGAAATCAATGAGCAGGAAAATTTCTTTAGCGAAATTTAAAGGGAAGCCTTGGAAGACTCAGATACGCGAGGAACCCAAGAATGCGAAATAGAACCACAGCGTATTTCCAAGCAAAGAAAAAAAAAATTGCTATTCAAAGCAAAAAAGAATGGCGTTGCTTGAAAAACAAGTACAACGTCAATCGGAACATTTTGAGGCCATGGAAGCAAATGCTTAAGAAATAAAAGATAGTCTTAGACAAATTGAAAGCAACACAAGGAAATCTTATAGACTTCAAAACGAAAGACTGACTTTAGAAAAAGAAAAACTTAAATTAGTAAAAGAAAAACTTAAATTAAAAAAAGAAAAGATGGCACTTCTTAAAGAAGAAGTTGTAAATAAAGCCAGAAATAGGCTAGATAAACTGTGGTTAAAAGTGCAGCTGTTGGAGATGCAAAAGGAAAACCTAATGCAATAGTTTCACGATATATTTAAGTTTAGTTTAAGGATATATTTAAGCTTGGACCTGAATTAATGTGATTCTGATTTTATGTGATTTAACCAACAAACCAACTTAAGTTTTTTTTATGAAAATAAGTTTTTGTTTTTTTCTTTAACTTTTTACTTCTAGTTTTAATTAAATGACTGAATCGAGCAATAAATATACGAAATGAAGTGATAAAAAATGTAGTGCGCGAGCACCTAACAAGCACCTAAATCGATTTTTAAGCACCCCAATTGTGCGTTCTACAATATTCCTTGCTTGTGAATGTTTTTGGTTAAATACACTCTCTGCAGATCCCTCTTCAGGATTCCGAAATGGAGTCAGCATATAGGGTTGTAGAGCGTATCCTGCATCACCTGAGAGAATATACTAATTTTACAACCATCCAAATGTAACACATTTTTTGAGCAAACAAACATAATAATATATTCCGTTCACCCCTGCGGTAGTCATCTTCTAATTGCGGTTTTAAGGCAGACATGTTAAAAACCGCAGAATCGTGCGTTGCCCCAGGATGTTTTGCATAGACATAGCGAATTTTCATAGCATTATCACAAACCTGTAACAAATATAAATAAAAATTAAATCAATCAGGGGTGTTACAGATTCTGATTGTTATGAGAATCAGAATTGAAATCGACAAAAGTTTGGTTTTGGTGTTACAAATTCTGATTTGATCGGTTTCATGTTCCAATCATATTTGATATCGATTTTAGGTGTTACAGAAACCGACTAATCGGTTTACTTGTCAGAACTAAACCGATACGTTTTGTGCTGACAGAATTATTTATTTAGTGCGCAATTAAGTCGTGTTTCATCCTTGGTCGTGTGTTGTGTGCCAATTTTTAAATTACTGGAAAGTGGTAAAATGTACGTTATACAAAAATAGATAAATGAAATACATCTTACTTTATAAATTGTTTTTATTTATACTTAACTAGGGGAAAACATAAGAGCCAGGGCCAAATTATTCTTCTGATCCAATTTATGGAAGAAAACCCAGATTTAGCTAAGGGATTTTCAAAACGGGATAAGTCCCTCGTAAGCTCGTTGTGGCAGGAATTGACCGATATGTTAAACGCCGGAGGTCCACCAACAAAAGATGTAAATGGGTGGAAAAATGTAATAAGCTCGAAAATCGAATGTTAAATTTTTTCTAACGGGATATTCATTGGTCTTCGCTAGGTATGGACTGAGTGGAAAGCGAAGTTAAGAAGAAATTGGCACACAATACAAGTGAAACGCGAGCAACTGGTGGTGGACCTTTCACAAAACATACATTGACCGAATCAGAAGAAGCCATTGTCCGAATATGTGGAATGACGCGGGCGGTAGAGGGCGTGCCTGGGGTATCATTAGGTCAGATCCTTGAGCCAGGCGATGAACTTAGCGACGACATTCCTACGACATCGTCAAAGAGGAGAGCCGAGACTCCACACGTTCCCAACACTCCAAAGAAACTTAAGCCGGAAGTTTCGCAGCGGAATAGATGTACCTACACATTTTACTTTTTTAACTTACAATCATCGCATTCATGCTGAAATACCCTTTCCGATTAAAATATAAATGCCCATCAACCGAGGGGTGTACAATTTTTACGTGCGTTCCATCAATGCATCCAGTAATGCCTGGAATGCGGTATTTTGTGTAGAAATATTCCCTTGCCCTTCATTTTTCGTTGTCGTTCATTTCAAGTTTAACCCAGCGTCTGCAAATTCTAGGGCTTTCAGCACTTCCCTTATCACCACCGACACCGTGCTCTTCGCTAAATATATGCTCAAATCGTTACCCACAGATCTTTGATAAGATCCCTCAGCGAAAAATCTTAAAGCCGCTGCAAGTTGCATCACCGGAGAAATGGATAACCAATCTAGCTTGCATTTTATTACGTCTAACACCATTACAAAAGCTTCCTTATTAAGGCGATATTGGTCAATAAACCTGCAAAATTGTAGACGTTCTACGGCGAATGCACTTACGTTGCCTCTGGTAGCTCCAGCGGATTGCTCTTGTCTCGCAAAATCTTTCGCTGTATTTTTTGAGTGGATTCCCTAGTGCCATTCATTAAAAGAAACACTATCACCGCAGAAGTCATATTTGTTCACTTTTCATAACACCATTTCTGAGATTCCGATATCTTTTTTGTAACATCTCTGAATAAGTAATCGACTTCAAAGGATTTTCCTTCGAAACACTTACTATCATTGTATTTAAACTGAAATATCCTTTCCGGTTGTAGTTAAATGTTGAAGGTCCTTTTTGGGGGCAACAATTTTAACAAAACTTTAAACACTTCACTCAATACTAATGAAACGGTAGATTGTCCAAGTGCGATATTGCTCTCATTTCCTACGATGAGTTGATATGATCCCTAAGCACAGAACCTCAGTGTCGCTGATAACTTTAAAATCGTAGGAATTGATGTATTTCTTACACCTGCTGGTAATTTGCTTTCCAGCAGTGTAAGCAAATACGTGAATGCAGGTTTTGGCAAACGAAAATTTTTCAGAAACCTATAAAGATATGTTTAGTAAATTGCTTAAGCAATGCATGAAAATGAATACATTTGGTCCTCCAACTCCAGAGGGTTAGACGAATCTCTCAACCGCCTTCTCAATTTTGCCAACTCCGTTAAACTGACACTTTCATCTTCACTCTCGTCACTAAACCACAGCTCAACAGTATCCATTTATTAATTTATTTATACAAAAATATTAATTTTAAAATAGTTGCTCAAAGCAATTAAAAGTAAAACAAACTGCTTACAAATGTAAGCAAACACCCGAACCGCGGTCAATTCAGTTAACCATTCACAATAGAGCAAATTCTTGTCGATCAGGTTTCACAATACAAAAATAAAAGATAATCGACTCGATAGACAAATTTCTATTCTACTGGCAGTCGACACTCGCAATAGGGGCCTATGTGAATTTTTTGTTCTTTGATACTGAATGTTTGACTTCAGAATGTGATTTATTTTGAATTATCCGTATGCTGTAATCCGAAAGTTCGTAGTTACGAATATGTAGCTCCGTTCGAAAAATTAGAAAATTGGTATGCTGGAATCCAATCGTAACTATCAACGAAGTTCTTGTTGGTGTAACATCAGTGCTCAACCCCCGGAGTTTCATCATGGGTCGTCTTCGTCCTCTGACTCAACAAGCCTGAAGCCAAGAAAGCCTGCGGCGTCGATAGCCGCGGTCCATAGTACTTCGGGTGTCAAGGTCGTAGGGTTAGAGGTGTTGGGTGTTGTGTGGATCTTGGCCGCATGTTGGGCATATGTCTGCCACTTCTGGCTTCATTCGGGAGAGATAACTGTTTAATCTGTGTCAACACCTAGAACGCAGTTGTGCTAGGGTGCACCTGGTCTCTCTCGCACCCCTATTGCGAATGTCGACTGGCAGTAGATAAACGACTATTAAGCGATTGTCGATTATCGATGCTATTGTGAGTGTCGCTTAGTCGCTCAATTAGCGACTTGAATACTTTTTAATCGCTCATCCTTCTATTGCTGTTTTTTAGTCGTTCGAGTTTGCCTTTATAAAATTTACTTAAGAAAGTGTTACTATAATGGATAAAAAGTAAGTCAATTAAACTGGAAGTTGTAAAAAATTGTGAAATATACATATGTATTTATGGGCCTGTTCGAGGCACGTAATAAAAGCGGCATTACTGCCGTACTGAAGAAAACTGGCAACATTGTTGCAACTGCCCAACTGATAATACATTGCTAGAAATTCACACAGAACGTGATACTTTAATAATTCGCGCAACACTGCGGTTGTGATTGCATCTGGAACAAGCCCTATGTGTCTGAATTACAGATCAAAAATTGTAAGCAACAAAAGGCAACTTGCGCGGTTCATCGATGTGATGCAGGAGAATGAGGACATAGGCAAAGGAATTTTCGGTAAGAGTGATATACTTGACTCCCGCAGCTCCTAGCTTTTTCGCCATCTGCATCGAGATTCCGTCAGGGCATAACGCCTTGGATGCTTTGGCGTTCTTTACAGCTGCCTGCGGCTCTTCTGGTTTCGGTTCTCCTTTTTTAACTTCGTGAGGGGTCTAACTAATTCCGCGAAAACTTTGATAAACCTTCGGTACCAGGACACTGTGCCTATAAAGGACCTAACCTGCTTGACATTCGTCGGTCTCTCGATGTTAACCATCTCTTCTCCCTTCTCTGAATCCACGTGTAGACCGTGCTTGTCTACCACGTAGCCTAAATATTTTAGCTCTGACCTACAGAAATTGCACTTGGCCCTATTCAGTCTTAGACCTGCCTTAGCTAACCTATCTAAAAGCTTAAACTGACGGCAGCGTTGACCCGGATTAACTCGGACTTAATCCGGATTAACTGCAGTTAATTCCCGAGTTGATCCGGATGAACTCTGCCGACTGTTTATACTTTAAGACTACCTGTAAAATCTCCTAGTGCTTTTCAAAGTTATTAGCAACGATGATAATATCGTCGAGGTAAACAAAAACATTGGGTTCCAACTCTGGACCTAAAACGGAATTTATAAATCTTTGCTATGTCGCAGGTACATTATGCAACCCATATGGCATTCTCCTAAACTGGAAGAGACCTCTACCTGGTACCGTGAAAGCCGTGAAGGGCCCCGACTGCTCCTCCGCGGGCACCTGCCAATAAGCAGACTTAATGTCCAGACTGAACAAGAACCTAGTGTTCCTAAAGCTATGCGAGGCAGAACAAATACACTAACTGATCTGCTGATTTAAGTGCAACTGACTCCACACTCTGTGGAGCGTTTCTTTATAATACAAATCTTACATTTAAAGCGCAGTTAGTCAACGACGTAACGTAAACGTAGGTAGACGTACGTAGCAGCATATCAAATTTACTGTTTACTAGAGAGAGAGAGAGAAGCAACGGCAACGTCACCGCCATGCGGCGGTGAGTTTTCGTTAACACGCGAATCCCATATGGTAGGTCATGTCTGCGCCAACCTACGTCTACGCTATGTCGTTGACTGTTTGCGCTTTTAGACATAATTCTACGTTACATGTTTGTATGTATAAATGTAGTATGTATTTATATATGTATGCATGTTTGTGTACATCGATACACATGCATGCTTTTATTACAAGGTTTTTCTTATATAAATAGTATTCTGAACTGTAGAGAAATTTTAAAGAATTCGTAAAGATCTCATCCGATTTTTTGCCGAATTTTCTAAAATGAAATAAACTGTGCACACTTCGATTGTTTTAAAAAATTTCGGAAGATAATCGGTAAAGCAATGAAAATAATGCTGCGATGTGAAGAATTTCTTGCAAAATTTTTTCAGAATTTTCTTTATTTTTCCTACAGAAATTTCTTAACGAGTTCGTGTCAACCACTTCATACAAATTTCCTTGAAGATTCGTAAAAAAATCGTTGCAGAAGTGAGAAACTCATAAAGATTTCGTCAAAATTTCAGAACTTTGGTTTGCAGGGTATTTGAATGTATGTATGAATGTATGTTACGATCTCTTTGTACAGTAATCCAGATAGACAAAACAAAAATGTAAACATGCTTATTTGACAATTTATTTGAATTAATAAGTTGATATTTTTTCACAGTAGCGTTTTCGTTAACCCAAATGAAATCCAATTTCAACATTTTCCTATTGTGAAAAACATTTTCAAGTCACATAAAATAAAATAACGAGATAAACAAAATTCCAAGCAAATCAGGGCGTGAAGCGTTAGCGATTATGCCCGGATGCAGTTCCTACGTAAGTTATACTGGGTTCCGAGCAGAACTTTGAATGAAAATTGGTGGGCTGACTTTGGAAAATCGTCCCATCGATTACGGGGTAAAACAAGTATTACTTAGCTTAAAGGTAGAAGTCTCTAATTTTCAAAAATACCACTCTTATATTTAGTGGAGATCTCCATAGCTTTTATGAAATACGTACGCAAAATTGTATCTCGGCGCTCGAACAAAAGCACGAAATTTTTATACATTTATTCAGCCGCTTATTCACATTTTAAAGAGTATGAGTTAATGGAAATAAGACATTTATGCAGATAAGCGAGCCCGTTTGTCAACCCTATAAAGTGTATGTACCTATCTATCATGATGCAATAATGAAAGGTGTTATACCTTGGCAACTTCTCGCTCTAATCCGCCATCTTGAACTACCTTAGGAGAAACTGTGTTGTTTTTTTTGCTAATTTCACTGAACATTTCCCAAAATATTAGAAAAAAAATTTTTAACAAGCTACATTGGTTAAATTTTGGTTGTTCGTTTTGTTCTTAAACCTAATTATTTTACAAATAAATTATAATTTTGCATTTATTAGGTCATTTCCTTAGTGTTTTCCTGGCCGACATGTGCTGGTATTGTGATTAAAAGCTAATACACGTAAGTTACAACATATTATTTTGACTTTATTGATGAACCATTCAATTTGCAGCATTCTCTGGTGAACTGCAGCTACGGCCGAATTTGATTGTGCGCATCATCCTGCAGATATTTTGAAGCAAGTTTGAACCAGCTCTTTGTTATTTCAAAACCTAAAAAACCAATTATTTGTATATTTCTGCTGCGCTGCGTTCCTGCTCCACCCGTGTATTAGATTGCTGCGTTCCTGTTAATTACATATCGTCGTTTAAAGCAAAAAACCGCATATCGTCATTATGCAAAACCGCGTAACTGACATTTGCTGCTAAAAATTGGATTTGCTCGAACAAGCTCTTGGCTCAATCCTTATCCATTCTACCTGAAATATACTGGCCAAAAATGCGATTGCTTTTTAAAAAAGATAACCATTATGAAATATGAGTGTTTTTACTCTCTAGAAAATAATTTTTGCAACCCACGTATGTTTGCATTATCTTGATACGCGGTTTTGCATTTTGTTGATACACGGTTTTCTACTTTAAACGACGATATGTAGATGTAGTATGTACATACATACATATCACATACATACATATATTGACATAGATATATATACACAATTAATGATGTGTACATACATTTTTTTTATATTGTAACTAGATGTGTATATAGTATGTTATTATTATTATTATTCGGTTCAAAAAAGTCCTATCTCAAACGAAAATACATTGAAAATGTGCTGAGATAGGGTGTTTTTGAACCGAGTTCTGAGATAGGGCGTTTTTTAATGAAATTCTAAAATAGGGCGTTTTTCATCCAAATTTTGAAATAGGGCGTTGTTAAAAAGTTTTCTAATATCGAGCGTTTTCGAACTGGCTGCAGAGATAGGTCGATTTTCCACTCAGCCATCGATATATAGTCGCATTTTCGTTATATGGAAGACGAATAAAAACAATTTGTTTTTATATCGATTCTAAAAAATCAGCGGTAATTTTTAGCCACTTCAAACTTGCATATAATTAGACTAATATTGAAGGGGCTATAAAACTGATTGCTCAAAAAAATTCTAACACCTCTGAGAAAAAATTGAATTTTGCGCGAAAATTTGTTGTATTTTTTTGTAGTTTTCTACGAAGTTTTAAAATTAGGTTTATATGTGTTTTGTTAGAAAATGAACTGTATTTTTATTGTTAATGCCTAGAAATAAATAAGTAAATATGAGTGGGAAATAATATCACTTTGTATAGGGGTTGCTATTGATATGACCGATACTGTATGTATATAATAAATTTTGTACAATTAAAAATTAAAGTGGATTTACTAAAATGAACACAACGTATTAATTATAAATTCTGAAATATTTCCCTAATTTCAAAAACAAATAAATAAAACATTAAGAAGTATTCAATGCTTGCTGTATGATACGAATTTGGATATACGTGAACTTGGGTAATGTATAATTCTTTACATGATTCCTCAAAGTATCCCTTATATAACAGTGTGGATCACAAAAAAAAACCTATAGTGCGAATATGTGCTGTTGGCCATACCAATAACACCTCATACTCAGATTTACTAGATCAATTCTTGTTCTCCGACAAAAAAAAATTTCACGATCCAAAAATCTGAAAAATCTTTTTTCTCCAAATTTTGAACATTTTTCGTTTTATGGCCTATATTTTGTTGAAAATGCCATACAAAGCAAATATAGGCCAAAAAACGAATAATTACCAAATTTTTAGAAAAGAATTTGGCCGCTATACTCAGATTTTTGATTTTATTTTTCTCGAGAACACGAATTGATCTAGTAAAACTGAGCATGAGGCATTATTGGTATGGTCAACTGCTATCATACTTGATATATGCGCACTAGCAACTCATATAAAAGAGGGGGGGAAAAGATCATACGTAAATGAATTTCTCTATTTGGCCTGTACGATATAAGGGAAACATTTCAAATTCATAAGGGATACTTTTGTTAGTGATGCGGCACATATAAGGAATTATAAGCCATACTGTTCTAGCTTAGTATTCATCAGCTCAAACATTTTAAGCATATTATCATATACCTGTGAATGGAAATACTCCTAATTTTATTATTTCAATTATCTACAAATTTATGAGACTACCAAGCCATATATATGTTACCGGCCAAAACCCCGATCTTAGGACAAACTAGTTTTGCCTAGGCTAAACTAGATAAGGGGCCACAGTATTTTTGCGCAGAACAGCTTTCCGTGTAGACGCTGTTGAGAAGGCATAAAATTTAGTACTTTTTCAACTAAACGCCTTTTTTTCTTCGCATTACTTGTACTTCCAAAATACAATGTTGACCTAAGGTAGTTCGATTTCGAGCTGTCACAACGTACAACACCTTTCCAAGGCGAATTCATATAAGGTGGTATCGATTCAACAAATACAACAATTATCTGTATTTTGTTTTTGCTTTTAGCTGGTGATTGTCAAATTTCAGCTATTCTTCTCCGAATGAAAGAGGGCGACAGAAAATGCAAACACTCTCACGTTTTCACTCACTCACTAGCAAAATATAAAATTTTGACAATCAAACGCTACACACAGCTGATTAAACAACACCACCTTATATAAATTCGCCGTGCACCTTTCTTTATTGCATCATGCCTATCTATGGACCTTTGACAAAACAACCTCTGTGCTTTCTGTAGGCTGAAATTAAAAGTACATTATAATGAACTTCCATTTAAAAATTTTACATTTTTATTTAACTTTCATGAAGATAGCATCTTCAACTACTCCTATCCATGACTAAACATAAAAATATCATTCGAGAACTCAATGGATTACTGCTTTGAAGAGAAAATGACATCACTCGAGAGAAGTTGGTTTGTCAAAACTCCACAGATATATATACACATATGCATACATACATATATATCAAAGTATTCAGCATGATACAAAAAAGAAGGTAGTTTCAATAAACAACTTTTTGATTAAAAAGGAGATTTTTGACAATTGCTCAATTGTAAAAAAATCGAAGCGGGGTTACCCAATTTAAGTTTTTTGGCAGAGGGGTTTTTAAATCCTAAATTTGGGAGTATAAATAAAATAGTTGTATTAACATTTACCTTTTAAAAATAATTAATATCTTATCTTAAAAACGTTTAAATTTTACACTAAATTCGATAACTACTTGCCAAAATCTTTATTTTTACATTAATAAAATTTTAGTGAACATATTTTAAAATTTTTTAGTGTCATTATGTCATCTGATTATTACACAATGTAGCTAGCCAGGACTATTACAGTTTTCTATATCGGATAAGATTGTTTCTGATATAATTGGGACACTGAAATTACACATTTCGATATTGTCCTTATCCATGTCTTCCAAGTAATGTGAAAACGGAATTTACTTTGGGACCCATAGGCCTCATGACTTTCAGAGAAGTGAGTATTATCCAATTCTAGTATATTTCGACAATATCGTTATTTCTTTGGATAAAATTAAAATATATTTTACTCAATATTGGAGTTGGTGTGAAACAAAATTTGTGATTTATTATTAGAATGAAAACTAGAAACACAATTATCAACTTATTGAACATTCTCTTTAAAATACAAAAAGGGGAAATGTTCGGTTATTTGGGATGGGGGCGGAGACGGAGGTACGGACCCATTGACAAATTGGGTAAAATTTCGGCAGCGCTTGGACAAAATTAATTCTCATCAGTCCAACTCCGGCTACGCTGACCACAGTAATTTTTACAAGAGGGTCCATATTTCAAACCGAATTTATTCATAAATTTGTATCTGAAAACTTGAAATTTTTATTTTAAACTAACGTTTAATTGTTTGACAACACGTGTGTGTTAAAATTGTTTGCTGTGGGTTAAGTCTTGTGACACAACAATCCAAAATTATTGTACAAATAACCGAGCCGTACTCAAGAAAGTACCTTTTACTAGTTCGAATTTCGATTCTAAGAACAAAATGTTTGTAAATAAATATAAAATTAATAATAAAATTTGGAGGATTTTAGATATTGCATACGGTAGCACGAAATGTCACAATCTACTTAATTGTCAGGTTGTTAATATGGCGAAGAAAAAGTGACAATGGAACTACCTTCTTTTTTGTATCATGGTATTCAGAATGACGAGATGAATTGGATCAGCCGTTTCTGTTTGTAAACATGCTAACTGGAACAAAATTTAGATATTTTACCGAAAGTCGGTGTACTGCTACCAAATATTTGTATTCATTTCTGAGCAGTTGTAAACAATAATTATTTATCAAACAGAAGAACTGCTCGCGACAAACATACATATGTGACTTGTTGTATTCTGCTCATAAGTATGAACATATTGCCCCTGTTGAAACGACTATGTTTCAATAATTTAATTTTATGTAAGTATGTATATAATTTTTCAATATTTGGGCAATTTTTTTTCTCGTAACCCAAACCATTTTAACTTTAGGATTCTATTCCCTTATTAATTCTCATATTATGTGGCTTACAATTATATATTTATGTATATGTATTAATATATACATATATAGGTTTATTCCTTTTATTTCTAACATACCTCAATATTTACATATATAATATGCTTTGTTTTGTTTATTTAATTTCTTACTTTATGCGGAGCCGTGGTAGGACCTTCCTTTGATGTTTTCCTTTGCTGCTGCAACTGCGTCGCTACGAATGAACAGGATGTGGCGCTGCAATACAAATCTTCCTCAGTTTGAATGGAGTTTCAACTACGCCAGCCCATCTTTGAGTAGCTACATTTTCACTCTCGCCCCATGATTTAACTATTTGTTAATTCCACTATTCCACCAATTATAATTATATGGAGTTCTTCTTGGCTCCATGAACCCAGTTAGGCCATTAGTTGGACTTCTTTCTGATTTATGCACTATTCTCTTTTCTTTGTGATTCTCCGCCAATTTTAGCTGGTAAGCGTCAAGTTCTGTTTTCAAATTTTCAACATTTGTCGACAGTCCCGTAATTTTAATTAGTTTCGACGGAACGTTGTCTTGAAATTTCAAGCATGATGAATTCTACCTTAACTGTGCCAGTTACTTCATTGGAGTGGCTACAGTTTGGAATTTTTTTCCTTGTGATATCGAAAGTTGTGGGCTGTTAAGGGATCTCTTAAGCGACTTGGATCCTTTTTGATTTGCTCCTTCAGGACTGAAGATATCTATCGATTTGATTACCTTCCTGGATCTGCTGACATTATTCTTTAATTTCTAACAGTCATCTAGCTCAGCATACTCGGATGTGCCCCTTGACGCCTCTGTCCGTTCTACCAGAACCTCATGCCTAGGTAATATTTCTTGGCTATTTTTAATTATATAATCTTAATTATTTATTCTTAAAAATTTCAACTCACTGCTTTGTTTAACATTCTTTAGATAACGTTTTTTATTATTTTCAAAATCTTCTTGTTGTCTAATTTCCATTTCAACTTTATTTTTTAAATTTTTTGTTTTAAAGGGAAAAGGACAAGTAGTGTGAGTCCTTTTAGTGGACACTTCATTGCTGGTCCTTACTTCCTCTTTTTTAAGCCTTTCATTGACTTTTGTAGGTTATAGCGAACAATTATGATCTTTTACTAGATTCTCTTTATTTTTGGGTACCTAAAGGACGAACAACGTTTACCGACTTTGACGACATACCGTTGTTGGCCTTTGCGTCCAATAATTTACAAAAACTATCAGATCCGCTGATTGTTCGCTTGCGTCTCTTAAAATCACTTGTGAGGTGTTTTAAAAAAGCTTTTGTCGGAGACTCCTTGTCGGGGGTTTCCGACATACCGTTGTTGGCCTTTGCGTCCAATAATTTACAAAAACTATCAGATCCGCTGATTGTTCGCTTGCGTCTCTTAAAATCACTTGTGAGGTGTTTTAAAAAAGCTTTTGTCGGAGACTCCTTGTCGGGGGTTTCCGACATACCGTTGTTGGCCTTTGCGTCCAATAATTTACAAAAACTATCAGATCCGCTGATTGTTCGCTTGCGTCTCTTAAAATCACTTGTGAGGTGTTTTAAAAAAGCTTTTGTCGGAGACTCCTTGTCGGGGGTTTCCGACATACCGTTGTTGGCCTTTGCGTCCAATAATTTACAAAAACTATCAGATCCGCTGATTGTTCGCTTGCGTCTCTTAAAATCACTTGTGAGGTGTTTTAAAAAAGCTTTTGTCGGAGACTCCTTGTCGGGGGTTTCCGTCTTTTTCCTGAAAAGAGAAATCTCGAAATTTATTTACATTCGTAAAAGTTAAGATTTCCTTAAAATTATTTGAATATGTAAACCCTTTATTTTTTGGTTTATTTTCTTTACTTTTAATTTACTTTATTATTTACTTTAACTTTATTTTCAAAAATTGTTCAACCCTTTCATTATGGTTACTTCTCTTGGACTTATATCCGGAAGTTTTGTGAGTAGCAATTTCTTGTATGGTTTTCCTTCTAAATGGGGATTTGGCAATTTGGCAAGACAAGGCAATTCACTTGCCGCTACTTTTATTTCTCCACATCTATCTTCTTCCAGAAGATGCGCCAATTTTGCAAATTGTGGAACTTCATACGCGACTAAATCTTCTTCTCCGGATATTCTTTTTACCAAAAGATTTGGTAATTTTGCAAAAACATTAAGAGGAGAAAAAATTTTTAACTGTTGAAGCGTACACAAATTTACATTATCCTCACCTTTCACAAGGTTTTCGCCGTTTTTACTTGGTATTGAGTTCATTATTTCACTCAAATACCAGAATTTTTTTATAAGTTCATCTTCCGGATGAGCTTCACAAAATGTGACGAATCACAGCGCACGGCAGTGCGCGCGAGTGACGAAAGCAGCAACAGTAGCATGCTGAAATGACTCGCTTATATATGAGCCATTCTTTTTTAAGTCGGACGGATTTCGTAAAAAAAATATGTTATGTCTCCGATTCACTTTTATGGGTTCTATACGCGAAATAAGCTAACACGTATTCGAGGAAATTTTTTTATTTTTTTTTTCTTCGGAGATATGATCTGTCAAAGTTTGGATTTTTTCGTGATTCTGACTATTCATGTACTTCTTCAAATCTTGGGTTCTGCTCATCGTACAGACTTCATCTTAACGTCATTTTAAAGCTAAAGAAACGGGCTTAACATTTCTATGTATAGGGTGGTCATGATTGTCCTACGGCTAACTAACCTATAAACAGTAGAACTTTTTGAAGTTGATTTACATAGTGAAGACCAGTAAATTAGGGATTTAAAGTCATACCATCATAATCCTTGTTTAATTCTCTATAAAAACCATGTTGTTAAAAAATGGGGGTTTTAAAAGAACTATTTTTAAAATATTTTTCTGTATAACAATATGTTTTATTTTGTGAGAATTAACAATTTTTTGAAATTTGTTTTCGGAAACTTAGGATGAAATATATTTAGCAAGGTATTAAAAATTGTATTTTTGCAAAAATCTAAATGTTATTGGGAATTCCGATGGGTACACTCATTCAGTAATAAATATTTGTTCTTTAAGGCGGCAAATATCTAGAAATGGCTGTGGCAATTTTAGGACTCGATTTAAAAAAACGTAAATTTTACTGCGGATTTCGGCAGAATACCTTGCTACATATAATACAATATGTGTATTACAATGGATATGTGTATTATTCAAAATTATATTGTTTTTTTAAGCTATGGTACCTTCTTGGACCAGTTAACTATTTCTATAACTTAATTTATTTTATTTCATCACAATAATTTCTGTTGATCTTTCATACAAAGAAAAAGGTTTTGCAATTATCTTATATCTGGATACTGGAACTATACAATGCAATTTCAAAGTGCCCTTAACAGCTATTGCCCTTTTGAAACGATTTTGTAATTTTTTTTCTTCTAATTCATATTCCTCGTTGGTGGCAAAACAGCATACAATATTCGGCAACGATTCATTTGCCCAAGAGAACAACTCCTTCGGAGTTTGAATAGGATTAGTCGTGCGTTGTAGGCTAGCTCTAGCCGCTAACCTTTTCAGAGTTCCACCCAATCCATCACATGCCCCTTTACCATGTGAAGTTGGGAAGAAATGCCACTCTGCAGTCATACCAAAATCACTGTTATGGTGATTCAAATTTATAAAATTCTTTTTGTTTTTGTATTGTCCGCTTGCCCCGTCCGAAAAATAGATAATTTTGTTGATGTTGGGTAATTTTGTTTTTAAAAAGTTCACTAAAAATCGCTGAAAAAGGTGAACAGCAACGGTGTTGTGATGCAAACAATCCGAAATAACAATTAAATTTTTTACTTGTCCTACGTCTTTTTCATGTTTGTGATAAATTGCAAACGGATGCACTGTTGCTTGGTCATTGTTCCAATGTATACCTTGCACAGAATTTTGAATAACAAACGCATAGTTTTCCGAAAAATCACAAACAACAATGCATTCATTTGCTGTTAAATTTTGCTTCCGATTATTAAAAAATTCTGTCTGTTTCACCACGAGATATGAATGTAATAGCAATTTATTTAATCCGTCTTTCAGCATTGTTAAAGATTCATCTACCGGGGATACTAAAGTCTGTAAAGTAGTCCTGTCAACATTCGTCCATTGTCTGTAAGTATTGCTATCAATAAAATGATGATAGAAATTTTTGTCTAGTTGTTCCATTACGTTTTCCTCACCAGGACAGTCATCACAAGTTCGAAAATAACATTTAGTAGAAGGCTGATTACATATCATTCGTTTTAAACAGTCTTGATAATTTTGTAATGGCTGTGGTGTATCGACTGTAATTCTTTTAATATTTGCTCCATCTATTAACAGCTTAACATTTTNTCCATCACATGCCCCTTTACCATGTGAAGTTGGGAAGAAATGCCACTCTGCAGTCATACCAAAATCACTGTTATGGTGATTCAAATTTATAAAATTCTTTTTGTTTTTGTATTGTCCGCTTGCCCCGTCCGAAAAATAGATAATTTTGTTGATGTTGGGTAATTTTGTTTTTAAAAAGTTCACTAAAAATCGCTGAAAAAGGTGAACAGCAACGGTGTTGTGATGCAAACAATCCGAAATAACAATTAAATTTTTTACTTGTCCTACGTCTTTTTCATGTTTGTGATAAATTGCAAACGGATGCACTGTTGCTTGGTCATTGTTCCAATGTATACCTTGCACAGAATTTTGAATAACAAACGCATAGTTTTCCGAAAAATCACAAACAACAATGCATTCATTTGCTGTTAAATTTTGCTTCCGATTATTAAAAAATTCTGTCTGTTTCACCACGAGATATGAATGTAATAGCAATTTATTTAATCCGTCTTTCAGCATTGTTAAAGATTCATCTACCGGGGATACTAAAGTCTGTAAAGTAGTCCTGTCAACATTCGTCCATTGTCTGTAAGTATTGCTATCAATAAAATGATGATAGAAATTTTTGTCTAGTTGTTCCATTACGTTTTCCTCACCAGGACAGTCATCACAAGTTCGAAAATAACATTTAGTAGAAGGCTGATTACATATCATTCGTTTTAAACAGTCTTGATAATTTTGTAATGGCTGTGGTGTATCGACTGTAATTCTTTTAATATTTGCTCCATCTATTAACAGCTTAACATTTTCATGTATGGGGCAAACACAAACCGAATGCGTACCACTTGCTCCTGCTAATACACAATGCTTTGGTCGCAAAGCAGCAAATTTAGAAAAACTACACTTAATAGTTGGATAAGTGTCTTTGAACGAGCAATGTAGTTCTTTAAGATTACTTAAAACTAATCTTTTTTGCATTTGAGTTCCTTTTCCGTCAATTTTCACAGAGACATAATTCTTTTTCCCGGGCATTATTCGGCTATTCTCATCAGATTGATAAAACTCCGTTACCAAATCAAGCACAGTTTTATCCAGTGATGGATGACTTTTGGGACTCGGCTCCTGTAAAACACCTTTTTCTGAAGCAGTTTTCTTAGCTACGGTGATCATACGCTATGTAGCAGTGGAGAAATGTTGTAAGATCTTGCGAAATGACCATTCGTTGAAGATAGTTAAGATTTTTATCTGCAGTGTTCTATCATTGCATTTATTAAACTGCTCTTTTAAAATCTGCAAAATACTGATCATCATGCTCTTCGCTGTCATCTTCAGCATCATAAGGAATGTGGAAAATCTCCTTTTTTATTGCATCAGTAACATCTTTAAATTTTTTCTCCGAGTATTTTTTTTGAACAATTTTATTTGCTAATGGGCGAAGCTCCAATATAAGAAAGTCCTCTATTTAAAACCTGAACTGCTGCCACATTTGCTTCCCTATTTTCACCAGAAATTTTATCACTACTTTCTGAGCTACTCGCAGAAAAATCTTCAGAATTGGGCAGCTCCTACCGTAAAATAGATACAATTTTTATAGTCTTACAAAATTCACGATTAATTACGCAAACAACTATTTAATTATTTTTAAAACTGCCAGCTGATATACTTAATTAGGTATTAGCTGATCTTACATTTAGCGGTACAAAAAATTGTTATATACATACATGTACATGTATGTATGTACATACCTACCTCGGATTTTGTTATATTACGACGACAAGTGTCACAAATGCGCATTTTTCTTAAGTCCTCTGTAACTGGTAATTTCAGTGCACTTAGATCCTTTTCAGTATTTTTTCGCAACGACCGTTGTTTAGTCAGCGAATGACGGTGCAATTTGTATGGATTAAAGCATCTATCCAACCGGATAGGCGAATTATTTTTGTTCGATACTTTAGGCATTGAATAATATTTCGTATAGAACGTGCAATTAAATTTCACTTATATTTTAGTCTACAATATTTTAAGTATTGCAATTTATAATGAAATCTCCAGCATATGTACGAAGTAAATGCAATTAATAGTTTCATTAAATTATGTCAAACTTCAATGACGTATAGTAGTTTACAGGGATCATAAAATTTCAAGCGAATTCAACAAGTACATACATATATCAATTTGAATTACGTAATATAGTCCCTTCAAAATAATATAACTCGTCATAAAAATAATTGTTTTAAAATTAGTTGTTGTAAACCTTCCATTTTGAATAATACAGATATCGTAATACACATATTGTATTATATGTAGCAAGGTATCCGCAATAAAATTTGCGTTTTTTTAAATCTAGTCCTAAAATTGCCACGGCCATTTCTAGATGTTTGCCACCTTAAAGAACAAANAAGGTATCCGCAATAAAATTTACGTTTTTTTAAATCTAGTCCTAAAATTGCCACGGCCATTTCTAGATGTTTGCCGCCTTAAAGAACAAATATTTATTACTGAATGAGAGTACCCATCGGAATTCCCAATAACATTTAGATTTTTGCAAAAATACAATTTTTAATACCCTGCTAAATATATTTCATCCTAAGTTTCCGAAAACAAATTTCAAAAAATTGTTAATTCTCACAAAATAAAACATATTATTATACAGATAAATATTTTAAAAATAGTTCTTTTAAAACCCCCATTTTTTAACAACATGGTTTTTATAGAGAATTAAACAAGGATTATGATGGTATGACTTTAAATCCCTAATTTACTGGTCTTCACTATGTAAATCAACTTCAAAAAGTTCTACTGTTTATAGCTTAGTTAGCCGTAGGACAATCATGACCACCCTATACATAGAAATGTTAAGCCCGTTTCTTTAGCTTTAAAATGACGTTAAGATGAAGTCTCTACGATGAGCAGAACCCGAGATAAAACCATTTGAAGAAGTACATGAATAGTCAGAATCACGAAAAAATCCAAACTTTGACAGATCATATCTCCGAAGAAAAAAAAATAAAAAAATTTCCTCGAATACGTGTTAGCTTATTTCACGTATAGAACCCATACAAAAATTTGAAGCGAATCGAAAGTGTGACACCAAATTTGGTGTCCGAAATGAAAAAGAATACCTCATATACACGAGACTTGGAAGTTTTTATCCAGACGTCCAATCGACATGTTTGATATATCGTTGGAAAGGTCTTGCAGAGTGTGTCCGGAAAATATATTCAAGCTTCGTAAACGATTAACCGGATTCTTAAAAATTAGGCTAAAGTGTTGCGAAACAAAAAACGTTTTTGTGCTTTTGCCGGTTTTAGGGGGCATATGGGTACGCCCAACATATTTAGTGTTATTCTATAGGCCAATACCTATCAAACGATACCTTATATATTAAGTTCGGGCCACTAGTTGGAAAGATATAGAGGTAAATGTGTTTTGGTTCGTGTCTCCACTACGAGATGCTTTGGTATGTATGTGGCGTCTGTACGTACCATCATTTAATTTTTTTCAAACTTTCAGGTAGGGATGTCGAGAAAACGTCGATGCATCGAAAATATCGATGTTTTGCTTCGATGCATCGAAAATTTTCCACTCGATGTATAAATAGTCGATGTATTGATGCATCGATGTATCGATGTTTTTTGAAAACTGACATCTACGGTACATTGAACCGTCATTCCAGTTTTTCAATTGTTCAAAAAAAAGAAGTGACTTTATCCAAAAAATTTAAATGGCTGCAAGAAGTTCCGTTAGAAACACAATTAGCTCAGTTGCAGTAATTTATTTCAAATTTTCTACAATTTTGCTAATAACATATTTTGTTGTGAAACATTCGAAAAAACATGTGAAACATGTGAAAAATATCGATGTACATTTCGATGCATCGAATCAAAGAAAAACATCGATGTATTTTTGCCACTGACATCCCTACTTTCAGGAATTAAAGTACACAAAAAACTAAGAAGGTTTTGTTCCAGGATGTTTTGATTCGTATGCCTGTGTGGGCGTGGCTGCTGCCTGAAATTCGAAAAAAAGCAATTTTTTTAACTACCACTGAGGCCGCACTACTCAGTCCATGTCATTGATGTGGATATCAGTAGAAGGGTCTTCAAACAAGCTATCTAACGCTATCTTTTGTGTTTATAAAATATAAATACGCTATAACGTTATCGCCTGAAAACTAAAAATCGGGCTGCTGAAAATAGAGATTTCGGGCATTTTCTCAAAAACTGGTCAGTCGATTTTATTCTATGTTTCCACAAGTCTAGCCCAAAACCTTAGCTTTCATCTGGTATATAGCTTATATCTGGGAAAACTCTTGTTGTGGAGATATTGCTATTCAAATTGAAAAAATGTCGCTCCAAAAAGGGTCAAATGGTTAAAAATTAACATATCCGTCTAATTTGGTTACGTTAAGATATAAAAATAACATACCCAGTTCCCCGAAAAAAATCGCCTATTCCCCGATTGCCACTTAAACCGAAATTCCCTGAAAATCGGGGAATTTCCCGCGAGTTGACAATTTGAAGGATGCAGCTGTGCTAATCACTTCGTACATGTCTTGGAAACCACAATTTGTGTGTATTTTAGAGTTTTTTTCAGTCACATGCCGAAATTGTAACATTCTTCCCCATTTTAATTGCAGGTATGTACACAATATTTAACTATGCTACATGGGTTTATCACCCGCACTTAACCTACCTGGTATTTACCTATAGTTGTACATAAATATGTATGTATGAATGCATTTAGTTCACCCAATGTTCCGCTACTACTTACATACATACATATGTATAAATTGCCACTGAGCAAAAATACTTGAGAAAAAATCATTAGTTTAATAGCACGAGTGCAACACCGTACACGTGATAGTAGTGAAACTTCTTAAAAAAAAGCACATGTGTGCGCCCCACACCCGGTAGAAATCTTAACAACAATTAAACTACGAGGCAAGTAGACGAATACAGTTGTTTATTGTCCAAAGTTGGTACCAAGTTGATAAGTTTTTATCATTTCTCATATTTTTTTTAATTTTTAATTTTTTCGAATACATATCATCCTTGATATCATCATATCCTTGATCATCCTTTTTCGCTTTATTCCGTATTCGAAAAACTATATGTTTCAATGGACACATCGATTTGAATACATAATTTAGATTTAGAGAATATTTTTAGCAATTTATTTGAGAAAAATAAAACATTTAGTTTATTGTTTGTATTTTCGTCGATTTTAAATTTGCTACCCCAAAATAATTGATATCAAATAAAACACCTCTTTGAGGTAAAATTTTCGAGTGACGAAAGCTGAACTAGAAACACAAAATTTATGATATCAATTTCGTGACGAAAATTATACGCATTTTTTAACTGCCTTTCAAACGTATGGAAAATCTTTTTTTATTTATTCGGAACGTTGCGAATTTCCGTTTACTGCTAGAAACACAATAAAAAAAACAGAACTTTTGCAACGATTCGTATGAATAAAAAAGATTTTCCCTACGTTTCAAAAAAAAAAAAATGCGTATAATTTTCGTCACGAAATTGATATCATAAATTTTGTGTTTCTAGTTCAGCTTTCGTCACTCGAAAATTTTACCTCAAATAGGTGTTTTATTTGATAAACTATTTGCCAGACTTGAGCACTTTATCACTTCTTCCGGATCTTTTATTCCGACAAGAAGTGCCTCTAAATTTTGCTCCCAGTCTTCTAACGCAAATTCAAATTTTATTTTAATTATGGAGCTTTGAAGGCTTTCCAGCCCTTGCTCCTCACATTCTTTATTTTTTATTACCATAGATATAAATATCTCATGGCATAAACGAATTAACTCCCTAATCTTTGGGACATATTTTTCAGGAAAATATGGGTTCCGCGACATTGTTGCCGACGGTTCCCAAGTTTCCTGTCATTTTCTTTCAGCATTTGGGACAGGTCAGAGTCAAATCATCGACCTCTCCCCTAGTCACTGGAGTTGATTTGAGGTTCGCTAAAGCGTTATATAAACCATCAATCTCACTCCCAATGGCTAGCTATCAAAATAATTCTATCCATTTTTTTATGTAAAATTATTAAAAAATGTATGTTTCCAACAATTTTAAATTTTAACAACTTTTTTTACTCTCGCGTTCGTCTCAGGTGACCCCTGTTCCTAAAGCTGTGCGAGGGAAAAGACATGCACTAACTGCTCTGCTGGTTTAAGTGCAACTGCCTCCACCAGTGTTGCCGTTGAGAATTTTCAGAAAGTCGCAAAACAGGTGTCATTGACGAAAAAAATTGCTTTTCTTTACTAGTAAAAGAATAAATCCGTTGAATTTAAAAAGAAAATAGCGGGACAAGCTTTGCACAAAACAAGGTTGCAAGCATACACATAAATCTAGTTGTAGCAAGGAGAAGAGTTGCATTTCTTTTAAAAGTTTTAAATTATGAATTTTTTCGTACTTACAAGAAGAAATATTTTTTAATAGCATGGTTCGGTTAACATTTGCTAAAAAAATCTCCGAAAAGGGGCAAAAGTCGCACATAATTTTGGAAGAGGGTCAAAAAATCAAAATTTTTAAAAAAGTTGGGTCAAAGGGTATTGACGCTTAAAAAGGGTCAAATTGCCCCTTTAGTGGCACAACGGCAACACTGGCCTCCACACTCTGTGGTGCGTTTACTTATAATACAAATCTTACATTTAGACTTAATTCTACGTTACATGTTTGTATGGACAAATTAGGGCATGCAATCCCGAATCATTTTAACAGTCCCGGGATTTCGGGATGCAAAAATTCTAATCCCAGGATTTTCTGGATTTCGACTTCATCACAACTTTTGCATTTAACAGTATGCTCGCCTTTTTTAAACCACACAGATTCATTGTTACAGGGAGCATAATGCACCTTAGTAAAAGAGTCCGTAATTTAAATATATATTTTTATAGTATTCTTCTTTATTGATGATATATTAATATTTACTTTTCTAGGTACACTTTATATTTCTTTCTTTGTTCGCGTAATTCAGCGGTCCGGAAAAGAGTGAAGTTGGTTGTCTTTCCCCAATACCAACTTCACACTTTTCTACAGTACGGGGTTGCTTTATTTAGTACTGTTTACAACTCGGCCCATCTGACTATGACCGACCTCGGTCATCGAACCTTATATTACATCTGCTGAAACAATACCGAACCGCTTGCAATTAAAACAACGGGTATTAGGCCCCGCCCCAAAACCCTTCGCTGTCCCTTGGATCCGAAACCGCTGCAACCTATACATCCACCGAGTATAGGCCACGTCAGGCTCCAATAGACCCTTGGCCTTGTGGCTCGGTGGGTGGACAAAAGTTTCAACCGACGACCTAACCGACTCCAACTTTCTACCTAATGCGACTAGTTCCGCCACTGACCGCGGCGTAACTAGACCCAACTGAGTTTCATAAAACGGGAGAAGATTCGCCCTAATAATTCCTAACGTCCTACTCTCAGACAACGGCTGCTGCAACCTGCCAAACATGATTTTCATTGCCGACACAAACACTCCGATGGACTCATTCGCTCCCTGAGTCCCGTCCATCAACAAATCGTCGTAGTTAGAGGGCAGATACTCCAACTTCAACTCCCTGACCAGTTCCTCCCAATTACCTAATGAACGCCTCCTGCAGGTCGGCCAAGCGTAGCATGAACTTGCTCTTAATCTCCATTTTCTGGGTCATTTCCGCGTTGTTGTTGGGTCTCGCGCATCCTATCCTTGCTAAGCACCACTCTAGCTTAACCATAGCCTTGGCCTCGGTAGATGGCTTCGCGCCCTTAACTAACTCGCCCATCAACGACTCAACCTCTCAGTTTTGATTCGACCGCTTCCCGATCCGCCTCAAAGCTAAAAAAGGTAATCTTGAAAGAGGTCTACTGATGCCCTTCGCTCCAACATCCTAGATGCCCACAACGACTTCCGCATAGCATCTACCGACGAAACCGAGAGGCCCCGAGTCTCAATCTCATACGCCAACTTCTCTTGCGATAATCTATTAATTTCCATATCGAATAAAGCCAACAAATCCCCAGCAAATAAAAAACAGAGAAATAAAATAAAATCAGCGAAAGCAAAAAAACTCTTTAAAAACTCAAAAGGAAACCAAATAAATCAAGAAACCCCAACCAAAAAAACTGATTAATATTCAAAAAGAGAAAAAAAAAATCATAAAACCGCAAAAAAATCTAAAAGCCGACCGAAATTGAAAACCCGAAAAATAATAAGTCAAAAATTAATTTTAAGTCTGAGGCTTAGTTAGGGCTCACTTGAGACCACTTCGAGGCTGGTTGGTATCCTAATGCCTATACCTTAATTTACTTCAGGGTAGTAAGCTGCACTTTACTGACACAACAAAATGGCCCTATCACCCGAGACAACAATAGAGCCTAACCACAGAAAAAACAAAACAAAATAACACGTACTACCAGATAAGACGGCACAAACAATTACAATGTTTGTTTATAAACTATGTTACAATTTACGTTTATGTCACCAAAAACAAAGTGGAGCGGCCAAGTTAAGTTATTAAAAAGTTGTTAATATATTTCTTTTATAAGCTTTAAACTGAAGGCAAAATGCACGCAACCGTTGCTTTTAATTTTCCCTGTGGGGGAAATCTCTAGTTTTGAACTGGTGCGCTTCTAGTATATTTATAACCACTACTAGTTCGCGATAAATCTCTTTTGCATGCAAACAACTGGCGAATTTAACACAGCGATGTGATAGGAATTGGAAATTGTCCCCCGCTGCATTACCTTTTCTATAGTTCAGAACCAGTCCTAAATTCGATATATGGGATCTAGTTCGCTTTGCACCCCATGAATGTTAATTAAATAGTTGAAAACACGTTTACATACCTTGAGCTGTAGCTGAATTTGCAGAGGTGCTGACTGTTATTGGTTATATTCCAGAATGTCCCAAAATGTTAAGATGTTAACACAAATATTAGATTTGTATTACCAAACTATGAAAAAGCATCTGCGACGTGCAGACTGAAAGCGTATTTGAACGAAAAACCCGCCAAGCAAAAATCTATTTAAAGCAAACAAGCCCCCAATGCATCCCTTTTTCAGTAGTTTCGAACTAGTTCAAAATTCGCCAGATGAGATCTAGTTCGTTCTGCATCCCTTTTTCTATAGTTTTGAACCAGTTCTAAATTCGTCATTTTAGATATAGATTTCTAAAACTGTTTTTTTAAAAGTACCACATATCGCTGCTTTTGAACTGGTGGCGATCTAGTTACTATCGGAATGGTTCGTTTTTGGCGATAAAGATCTAGTACGGAACTACAAATTTGGTTCACCAGTTCGGGGTTTCCTTACAGGGTTGTTTTGATTTTCTTGGCCCAACACTTATGCACTACTACTTATCACTTTTCACACGTCGAATGTCCGTCCGCACTTTATATACACGCACGTCACTACTTCTACAGCCTAAAGTAAAACGCTGCGTATAGCTCACTGATAACAAAAATTACCACTTGATGATGTTCGCCCGACAACCTGCAAATAAAATACACCAAAAGCGCGAGTAATACGCTCACGAAATTACACCAAATCTGGACAGACTCAGAATCTGGTTCTCCTCGGAATACTGCGTATTAAAAAAAAAAAACATTAAAAATTTTATCCTTGAATATCCATAATTTTTGCAATATTTGTTTTGAAAAAATTATATGTTAAGGACTAATATAAACTCGACAACGTCCTCGAACATAGTCCTTCTAACTTTATTAGCTTAAAAAAATAAAATTGATTAAAAGGGCATTTCAATACCTGTTCGTTCTTGTGAACCCTAAAAATGTTTTTTTTTTAATCCTACAGAATTTTCTCTTTCATTTGTTTCCCATTTTTATTCTACGTTGCACTGAATTTTTTAAATATTTTTTTTTAGAATTTATCGTATCTTTTAAATTATAAAGCTCTAATAAAAAAAAAATCTAAAACTAAAAACGCATTTTTATTATATTTGGCCCATAGTGTTGTGAGATATTGATTGCTTGGTGTGTTTTGAAATTTTTTTGTTTCAAACTGTTTCAATCCTTTTAGTCACAATTTTTAGAAAAAGTTTAGGTACGCAATTTTATAAGTATAGCCCATTAAATTACAGGAGGATAAAGTGCAAGTTTCAAGTTGCTAAAAGTAACGTTGATTTTTTATAATTTTTTTGCTGGCAGTGTTACGCATTTTCTTCCATACAAAGTATGTTCAACAATTTGTTTATATGGAAGAAAATGCCCAGCATCGTTTAAAAAATTCCCAAAAATCAACGTTATTTTGTAACTGCATGAAACTGAATTTTATCCTACTTTAATGTAATGGGCTATAAAACTGCGCACCTAAAATTTTTCTAAAAATGCTGATTAAAAAGTTTGAAACCTTTTTGGAATTTTTGTAATTTTTGTACAAATTTTGAAATGCGCATTTAAATGCAGTTACTTATATATAAAATGAGGTAGACTTATAAAAAATTTAAATATTAAATAAAGAAAAGAAATATAGACTAAACTGGTTGAAATGAGGCGTTTCTTTTATTTCTGCCACTAGTATTATAAACTTCTTTCAGCCACACAATACATATGTTGACTTAAGTTGCATCGAGCTTTTTTCGACATGCTTTAAGTTACTTTATCAGATATGTACACGCTAAAGTATTCTTAAATGCGTATAAATTTAATTACTGTCTTTTGTTTTGTTACTAACGAAATATTTTTCAACTTAAATAATAAAGTAGATTTCAAACCCATTTATTTATTATTTATTATATGGTAGGACAGCTTCTCAAACTATATTGATGCAATTTATTCATGTTAAGTTGTTGGAAATTAATGAATGTCTAAATCCCGGGACTAATCCCGGGATCCCGGGATTGTATGAACGATGTCCCGAAAATCCCGGGATCGCAAAAATCTAAAAATTAACATCCCTAATATACGCGTAGCACCGCATTTTCTACTACACTTTTTTTTTAATTTCTACGCCAAACTCTCACCTGAATAGGTATACCTCCTTGTCCTGCAAATATGCCGGAAAAGATCCCACGTAGCTCGTTTTTATATAAGTTAAATTGCCTGTAACGCCGAGGGCCCCACGTTGGGCGCCAACCTCGCCGCGAAGAAATTTGTTGCATCTGATAAAACGAAATTCTTCCTCCAAACTAGCTCTCCTGCACGTCTCCTCCTAAGGTTATATTGCTTCGCTAACTTCGCACTGCTGAGCTGCTTTGCCAGAAACAAATCAAAATAAATATAATCGCAAATGAATAACGAAAGTAAAAAAAAAATGTTTTAATCGTTAATTGAAAAGGCTTCTCCTTAATTAAGTAATGCAGCTTTTTTGCTCCATTTAAAATGCAACATTTAGCACTTTCGAACATATGTACATTTACGCGAGTTCGAAATCGCATGCTTTTGACAAACAGCCGTGTTCCAGTCTCTTATTTAGATGCGTATATATTACGATCAATTCTCACGCAGAAGATAATGTGCAAACACCCTACTGAAAAGGAAAAAATAAATTTTAAACCAAAAATTCAATACAAAAACTTGAATTGTTTTAACCATAACCGAACATTTGTTNTACAAACTAAAATAGCCATTTGAGACTAAACCAAGCAAAAATTCAACCTGCATAAATTCAAAAGTGATTGACTACCAATTTAACCTATCGTACTACGTACATTATAATACATTAAATACAATATTCTCTATCAGCCTTTTTTTTTTTTNGAAATTTTGGAAGATCACAGGGTTGCTTTTAGCATTTAGATTCTTAATGCAAAAATGGAGTTGCATTTAGGTGACGAATTTTGTATGGATAAATGTACATTTAGAGTAGCATTTAGAGCTAAATGCGCTAAATGTGCTTTTACGCGTAAGCAAAAACAGCCTATAAAATACAATGGATTCAGTGGCCGGTGCACTTTTGTCCCAGGAAGAAGAACATGCTGCAGCCAACAGGTGCATTAATATAGAAAGGAGATTGCTATGAGATAGTTCTGATCCATTTAGCTTAAATGATAAAATGTAAGTAGTATAATTAATTTCACTGATATATAAATTGTTTAAATGTTTAAAGGTTTGTGAAAAATTTCCGTCTCAATAAAGACTCATTTAAAAGCGGTTTAACAATTATGAGGAAGAGCTTGGGCGAAGGGCAAAATCATCATCAGTGTCTCCTATAAGTAGATTGATGGCACTTTTGACACATTTCGCTGAAGGAAGCTACCAACATGGTGTTGGGAAAGATTTTGATGTGGGGTTGGCGCAATCCACGTTCTCAAAAACATTGACAAAAACTTTAAACATTTTGAAGCGCCGATTGTGTCTGGATTCAATTGTCTATGACGGAGGAGAATAAACGAGCGGTTTTAGAGGATAACGCAATTCCCTGGCGTTATTATGTATGTGGGCGCCACGCACATTAAAATTTTTCTTGGTTTGCTATAAAGATAACTGACGAATGTCGGCCGCTCCGATAATTCGCTGACTACCGTTTGAGTCCCTGCGGGATAGAGGAAGCCTCAATGTCTTCTAGTAGCGAGGAGTGACTGACGGTGTCCAGGGTGGCAAAAACTCGGAGTTCGAGCGAGCGAGCGAGCAAACTCCGCCTCAATGCCTCGCAGGCAACGAGGCGCCCGTAGCTCGTACTCGTAGCAGCAATGAGGCGAGGCACGAGAAGTTTGGCGAGCGAGCGCTGCTTGTTTGCTCGCGCTCCTATTAAACGAGCGAGGCTGTTGTGTGTTGCCTCGCTCGCAGTGCGAGGCGAGTAGTTGTCTGCTGGGTAAGACGAGTGAGCGAAGAGCGAGCGCTCCGAGTGTACTATACATAATGTGACCAACTATTTCATAGCTCAAAGAAGTACAGGTTAGGTTAGGTAAAGTTAACGCGGCGAGCTGATTACAAAATATCGAGTGCAGCTAATTTCGAGCCCTGAAATCTCAGTGTTTGTTCAGAAGTGCGAGCCAAAATGCTTCCATCTTAGCCTCGCGAAGGTTGGAGAGTCTAAAAGTAAGTGTGGAGATGATTCCACCTCATCTTCCTCTTGACAGCTCTCGATTGAGTTCACCAGATAAGGGCTCCATGAAAAAATATAGGTTTAAATCTGGTTTCCTAGAGCTAATGAATTAATTTGGGCGAGACACTACACCTTTTACCGATAGCCCCCTACAGCAGTACAAGGCAACCAAAACCTTTCTTACCCTTTCCTCAATGTTAGGCTTCCACGACAGCCGCCGTTGATCGCCGTTTTTAGCAAAACCGAAGAGACTAATTGGCCTAAAATACCTAGAGGAAACATGTGCGCCTTTTCCGGCCTTCGGGATGAACGTAATACTGACTACCCTCCAAGACTTTAGGATGTACCCGGTCCTCACACAGTTCGCATAAATAGGATCCAACCAATTGCACGACACCTTCAGAGGCCTTTGCAGCTGCGCTGGTATGATGCCATCGGTCCCCGGCGACTTTAATGGTTTGAACCATTATCTCCCAAGCTACGTAACGATCATCCAGAAGATCGGAGAAGCGCAGGACCTGGGGGGAGATTCTGAAACCAGTTAGCGACAATTTTCGAATCACTCTCGCACTTTTTGACGCAAAAACATTTATATCATGCGCCAAAAACTGCGATAGCGATTCAAAAATTGTCGCTTACTGGTTACAAAATCTCCCTCCTGAAGTATAAAATATTGCAAAGAAGTATTGGACTGTACTTCGAAGTACGAAGTACAAGAGCGAAAAAGGAAGTACTGTACTTCCGAAAGAAGTACGGTTGGTCACATGAACTATACAACACATGCATTTTTGTGCATAAAAATGTGGGAATGTATGTCAATAAATTATGTACGAAAGTATGTTAATAATTGTATGTACATATGCATATAAATATGTGAATATTATATTAGGGCAGCATTTAAAACAGCAAATAAAATTTATTACATACATAAGCATAGATTATGGAATGAAATATTTTTGAGAGTTATATACATACATATCAGAGTCCTGCACTGAATGAATAAAACACAACGTTGAGCTGCTTGCGAGAAACTAACACCCGTATGCTGTAATCTGAAAGTACGTAGTTACGAATTCGTAGCCCCATTCCGAAAATTCGAAAATTGGTATGCTGTAATCCGATCGTAAATATCAACGGCGTTGCCAACTAAAATAGTGAAATGCGAAGTTCTTAATCAGCTGCTTTGACAGAAACAAATCAAAATAAATATAATCGCTAGTGAATAGTGAAATTAAAAAAAAAAATACTTTAATCATTACTTGTAAAGACTTTTCTAAGTAGAATACAAAGGATTCCAGTGGCCGGTGCACTTTTGTCCCAGAAGGAAGAACAGCTAACAGTTGCTTTAATATACAAAGGAGATTGCTAGGAGATTGTTCTGATTCATTTAGCTTAAATGATAAAATGTAAGCTCCCTCCTTTTAAGGGCCTCCATTTCACTAGAGGCACAATATCTATCTTTAATTCTTGGAACGCTTTCCCAAAATTCCACCACATCCCCTTTAGCTCCTTTTACAAAGCCTCGACCAATGTCCGGCCAGTTTTTCGTATTGCGAGCGATTTGTTGTGATCTTCGATCTGTTAATTTTGTAAACGAGCACACCTAAAAAAAAAAGTTAAACATTCTAATAATAGAAATATTAACAAAAACCAAAAAAAAACAACAACCACATGATCAAATGAATTGCAGCGGAATAGCTGCGCTTGATTGTAGTTGGCTTAGCAAGTGAAATAGTGGAAATAAGCAACAAGAATTAACAAGGCGAACTTAGCACAGTGCGTACCATTTTTTCAAATTATTGTTGCTTTTCCACAATAAGTTTTCACTGAAAACGGCCTCGAGCTCATAAAAATTGTTGAATGTAAACATTTAATAATAATTTTTTTTTTCCTATTCACACATCAACTTACATACATACATATTTTTGCGTTTATATTTTACTGATATTTTAAAACAATTTGTTTCGCTCCGACACGACCTGCTATTCGTACAAAATTTCCGACAAATACATAAAAATGGCAGCTACGTCGGATTCAGGCATACCAACATTACGAATTTCGAAGATGGCCTACGAATTTCGAAATTACGATACAACGCGGATTTCAGCATACCAATTTTACGATTCGTAGCAAAATCGAAACTACGACGGATTACAGAATAAGGGTGTAAGTCAGTGATGCCAGATTGCGGGTAATTTCCCTATTTGAGGGATATTTTGCATCAAAAATTATTAAAAGGGAAAAAAGGGACACTTCATATAAATAAGGGATTTTCTTTTGACGCAGTTATTGTTGCATTATTGATCAAAATTCAAGAATATTCGACATTCTTACGTAATTAATCGTTCTGAAGATGTGATGTGGAGTGAAATGGTATATAATTGTTTAGAAGTATATGGACAATTTCGAAAATTTTCTTACGTTAACCAATTCAAGCGCTGAGTAAGAAAGAATTTTTTCAGTTGTAACTGGTGTTTCATGTAAAAAGCGGAACAAATTATCTGATGAAATGTTAAATAGCTCATGAATGTGCTTCAATTTTAAAGTCACCTAAAAATTCTTTAGGCCCTTAGTGAGTGAGCAAAAAAATGAAAGTGAAAAAATGAATGAGTGAAAAAAATGCAGAAAAAGGGTTTTTTTCTTAACAGCGGTCGGCCCTCGACAGGCAATGGCAAACCTCCGAGTGTATTCCTGCCATGAAAAACAGCTTCTCATAAAAATACACTCGCCATTCGGAGTCGGCGTAAAACTGTAGGTCCCTCCCCTTTGTGTGACAACATCAAGGGGACCGCCACAAATTGGAGGAAAAGCACATATGTGTAAGCGCCAAACTATTATTATTATTTTATATGAATTTTACTTCTTTACTACTGAAACATGTATATGTTTAAATTCGTTGGGAATTTTGTGGGATATATTTTCAAGATGTCGGTAATTGAGGCATTTTTTCCCCATTTCCGTGGGATATTTAACAGAGAATGTCTGGCATCACTGGTGTAAGTGCGAAGCAAGCGAAATAATCACGGAGAGTAAGCAAGTATGAATGGCGCTCACTTATTGTTATGAAGAAGAGAGCGCCGGCTTGTGAGCTAGTGAGCTTGTGTTGAGCAAGTATTCACAAATGTTTGGCTTGTGAGCTCCAATTCATATTGCTCACTGGCTTCGTTTCGCTTACAATTATGAATCTGAAAGGCTTGTGAATAAACGCAAGAGCTCATTTGCTCGCAAGCCACTTACGCCATTTGAGCAGTTGCGCTGTGAAGCAAACGCTAGAAAATAAAGTGGCCGTCGAATTTGTTTTTTTGCGTCACCCGAAATTGAATTGCATGCGTTTGCATTTGATTTCATTGAGCGAAACGTCAAATCAAAATGTCACGCAGAACAAAAATTGGAAATTGAGTTAGCTTCATACGCACGCCGTTCAATTTCGGTTGATCTCATTCAAGTTGCATGTGCATGAGAAATTTTTGACAATAAATTTGCGGCGTGCGTAAATATTAGGTTAGCCTGTAAGTGCAAGGAACTTTTTTTTAGCAAATAAGAGTTTAAAAATTGCTTGATTATAAAGCCCTAGGTATAAGTCTGAAACATTTTTAATACAAATGAATTATGTTTTTCAAATTTAAACTCTTTGACCTAAGTGGACAGCACGAATGTAAAATCAGGTACTTCTTGTTCGTATCGTAGTTTTTCTGTTAATTATGTATGTATGCATATATTTAGGACGGTTTTGCTTTCTTATTTTGTAATTATACTTTTATGTTTCAACTTAAATTGTGGCGAGAGTGACAAATTGAGCATCGGTATAAAAGTAATCGTAATATATTTACTATTCTATGAATAAATATTTCTACCTAAAAGTTATTGCCATATTCATACAAAATAACGTAGCTTTAAAAAGGTTTATAAATTCAAAACATCAATCTATAAAGCTGTTAAAACCATGTTAAAAATTAAGGTAGTTTCAGTAAACAACTTTTTGATGGATACTGGGTGTTTTGAAGCTTCATAATTTGTTCATGTTGCAAATTTTTTAATATTTAAAAATAAATTAGCAAATTTCGAGATGGGGATTTTTTCCACAGTTATTAAGTGTAAATATTTTAATCTTCTTAGACGAAACCAAACAAGTTTAGAACATGATACACATATGTATTGAAAACATGTACATAAAAAGTAATTTTTAGCAAAAAAAAAAAAACCGACTTCAACTCTCATATAAAAAAAAAATATATATATATATATATCTCATGATCCGCTGATCGGATCTTAACCAGATTAGTATGGGACCACCTCTGAGACACTACCTTTCCGATGCAAAAATGCAGAATTATCGACATCGGTTGACATGGTCCAAAGTTATGCGGTAACATACATAAAAAAAAAAAAACAAAAAAAATAAAATATTCCGACGAACTGATAACCTCCTCCTTTTTTGGAAGTCGGTTAAAAAGAATGCAATTTAACTTCGAAATACAATGGATATTGGCATCCTACTAACGTTTATGGTATTTCTCACTCCAACCCCAAACTGGAAATTAATCTATGTGTATGTATGTTGCGATAAAAATATTATTCGATTTTATTTCATGGGTTATTCCATGACTAAGTGAGCCATATGGTCCAGTTACAAAGTTTCTTATAAAACAGGTCCGTCTTGATTAATCATTAGTTAATACCCCAAATTACCACAATTAAAAAAAAATCTTGCAGTACTATTTAATTTCAATTTAGGCTAATTTAAAACTTGAGCAGTAAAAAACTTTACAACCACGAAAATATTGTTTGATACAGAAAGCGTTGCAAAATCAATTGTCTGTAAAAGTAAAACGTGTTTGAAGTGTTGACTAAATTCCTCGTGTTTCCAGCTTTTAAAGAAAGTNAGAATGCGTGACAAGACAAGACGTGAATTGCGAAAAGAAAAAGAAACACGTTGTAAACGATTATTAAATGAAAGGCGATGCAAGGAAGCTCAGAAAAAAAGGAACTATAGAGCAAGAACAAAAACTCTTACACAAGCATTGGATGATGAACTTTCGCCACCGTCGCCATCATTAGGGTCATACAATTGTGCGCAGACGCTAGGCAAAGCAGTGTGTAAAGTAAAACGAATCCTACCGTCTAGTCCAAGCAAGAAATTGGCTGTTATACGCAAACTAGTTTTGGAAAATTTTGGGAATGATGTTAATTTAGTTTCCCCAACCAACAAGAACAGAGATATGAAAAATGCCTTATCTGAAAAGGATAAAGAAAATGTCGTCAACTTTTATCTGCGTGATGATATCAGTCGCCAGTCACCGGGTGTTAAGGACGTTAAATCTATTAAAAATAAAGAAACGGGAGAAAAGACTTTATGCCCAAAGCGATATATGAATTTCACTGTAAGAGAAGCTTATTCTCTCTTCACTAGCGATAATCCTGAAATGAGTATACGAATTTCAAAATTTTATGAGCTTCGCCCCTCCTACGTCTTATTAACTAGCCAAATGCCCCATAATGTCTGTGTATGCAAATACCACGCCAATTTTAACTACTTAGTTGAAAGTATAGCCGCCAAATTACCAGGGTTCCCTAAAACAGGTGGCGATCTTCTAAACGAAATTTCTTGTGACGTCAATAGCGAACAATGTATGCTTGGAAATTGTGCTGAATGTGTCAGTGATCTGAAAACTCTATTGCTTGATAACGATACCTTGTACCAATCTTGTAGGTGGAAGCAGTGGTCTGATGTAGAAGGGAGACCCAATGTAATTACAATTGCGGGTACCATTGGAGAAGCTATAGAAAAATTGCAGCAGCAACTTCAACGATTTAAGACCCATGTATACGTAAAGAGAGTACAATATAATGCCTTTTTAGAAGCGAAGCGTAGTATACCAGCTGATGTAGCAATTTTGCAAATTGATTTTGCTGAGAACTACACCATACTCTCGCAAGATGAGATTCAGTCTGCACATTGGAAACACAATCAACTTACNACTCTCGCAAGATGAAATTCAGTCTGCACATTGGAAACACAATCCGTATTTACAGGATGTGCTTGGTTAACTGACGAGAAAATAAACTCATTTGCGATCGTAAGTGATGCTCTACGCCACGATAAGCACACCGTTTTTGCATGCCTAAAAGAAGTTATACTAATGCTTAAAGATCAATTTCCGGAATTGCAAACCATCAAAATTTTTTCTGATGGGGCAGCTTCACAATTTAAAAACAAGTTCACCATTTCAAATCTATGCAACATGCCCCGAGATTTCGGGGTTCAAGGAGAGTGGTACTCCTTTGCAACTTCCCATGGCAAAGGGGCTGTGGATGGGGTAGGAGCTGTGGTTAAAAGGGCAGTGTGGATGCAAATTAAGCAGAGGAAGTTCCACATCAATAATGCCAAAGATTTCGTATCATCAGCTCAAAATGTAGTGAGAAATATTAATGTGATTGAACTATCAGAATCAGAAATCAGTGAGAATAAAGCAATGCTTGAAAGTAGGTGGCACTTTGCAATTGGCATTCCAAAAGTCCAATCACACCACTACTTCACAAGTGTCAACCAGGAATACCTAATACAACGCCTTACTTTTAAATCAAAACCAATAAAATGCAGAGCTTTCAAGACAAGCGTTGCTGATGTATATTCCGAGACAGATGAACCCTTGGCCTCTCTCATCAATAATGACTAAGCGCTTTTATTTGTATCATGTGGAAACCTCCGTTTCATAAAAGAAGTCGTACGAGTCCCACCCGTGACAAACGTTGTCCCGCCCGTGACATCATAAATTCAACTTTTTAAATGATAAAACACTATTTTTTGTTGTAAATTTGGTTACTGTATTTCTTCTCAGTCCTTTCTGTCTAATAAAATACCTTGTTTAAATAAAAATGTGAAATAAGTTCGCAGACTTTCTGATAAAAATTCAGATACTAAAATCCAGTGTCTTTTTTTTGTCCAGCCCGTGACAGAGATAATGACTCAGTATTTTCCGAAATAAAATAAAATATACGTAATTTTTCACTTCCTACTTACTCATCAATAAGTGGACTACGTTTGTTTATATCAAAATATATTTCAGCTGCGTATTTTAAGAATATATTTAGAAAAAGAGTGAACATTTTGCTGTACAATTGTCCCACCCGTGACGGTGGAATACTCCTAATAAATTCAACAAACCCATCAAGATGTAATTTTTCTGATCTTCTTATTTTCATATTAGTTTTGTTATCTTTTAACTTCAGATTTAAATATCGAATTCACAAAAGGAAGCGCTGGAAATTTAAAAACATTTGGACCGTCTTCCTGGAAGTGGTATTTTGTATTTTTGTAGCTTCCAAATGCGTAACTCATTTTTCGTTTCATTATTTTACAAAATTATTTTGTTTTTTGCTGTCTAGTTTATTTCAGAAAAAAATTTAGGGAGTTCACAAGGTGTTGTATACTGTCGTACTGTTGTATGTCATAAACTTTAAACGGTTAAAACTCTATTTAAGGAATTCGCAAGCTAACATAAAAGTTTTATTATGAAATTTCACACAATTAAAAAATATTTGGTGGTGATTTCAAGTCCTCTAACCAGTTATTTAGCCGTTAAAAACTTTACAACATACAACAATACGACAAGTACGACACCTATGGGAACCACTCAATTATATTATAATTTTCAATCTAGTAGCTAGATTTTGATGAAAATGACAAAATCTCAGCAAAAGTCAAATGGCTAACATGGCTGCTAATGTCAAAGTGAAACTGACTTCTTTTTTTCTACCATGCTTTAAACCTACTTTATTTTTTAAGAATAAGGTCATTAACAAAACGAAAAATTCAAATAAAATGACGTTCAAGAAATTAAAAAGAAATTTTCTTCTATCAAAATTTCTTAAATTACCTCTCAAGAAATATATGCTCGTTTAGTAAGAAAATTTACAGTAACGGCCAAGTAGGTACTTTTTCAAGCAGCAGAAATAATGAAAAATATTTGTCGTGATTTTTATTGACTGCAATATTGTAAGTACAGAGTAAAAAAAAACTTCTATTATATTTTATAACAAGGATTTTGTGGCTAAACAACAATCACCACATGTAATGAAACAAAGATTTTTTTCGCTCATTTCTATTTATCTACATAAATATTGTTCTAATACAAGGCGCTTATTCCGAGCGATCTACTATTATACATCAAATTAAAGTGCTCTTTGCACAAACTTTTCACATTTAAGATTCATTGAACCACTTTCTAAATATTTGCGTCGAAAGCTTTTACAATTTTTACATTGAGCAAAGCATTGTCTCAGCGGGACATAAGAGAATGAAAAATAGTTCCATTTATTCGCTTTCGTCCCTATTTGTGTTTCATATCGAGCAATGCATTGCTACGTTCGTGCGAATTAGGTAGCGATACAGCGGTAGATCTGCAAAACAAAAATCCCTACAAGAGCAGTGATAGTCATTTGATTGATCATGTGATACTCACTGGTGATGCAGATCTCAATCAAGTACTTCTATCAACTTTTTAAGAGTAATATGCAAAACGTGACGTAAACATTTGTGTACATGTGATCTTCCGTCTTCCTCTGACTTATGGCCTTATTTAGTGGACTCTTTTTAACCAACGCAAAATTTGCAAATATGTTAGTAAGATAAATGAGAATGTGTTAGTTTCCCTCTCACAATTCTTGTAGGGATGTTGCTTTTGTCTCTATAGTGTAAATTTATTTTCAATTTTATATATTTTTAAAAAGCTGGAAAACTTAAAATGAAGTCCTGGCAGACGGACTGAGAGAACGGTGCGTTTCAGAGAACCTGATTATTTCAGTTTTCTCTTGCGGGTTAGAGAACTCTCGCCGGACTCAAAAATTAAGATACGATTTTTGTACTGAAATTTTGTAGTTAAATACCGATTCTGAGTAATTTTTTCATTTCATTTCATTTATTATAAAATATAACATTAGCACAATAAGATCCCAATGATCTTTTATAGTACAACTGTAACTTACAATAAAGAATTACAATATGTTAATGTTTAAAATTAAGTAATATATAAGTCAAAAACAGGACCAACAAAAACTTACAAAACTCTATAGAGAATCACAGGTGGAGCATAAGAAAAAACATAAGAATAATGTATTGATTAGCCTATACCTAACTAGATAGCGAGCCTCAGAGGAAAGGGTATAACTTTGGATATGAAATAGCATTTTAACGAAAATAAGAATACAAAACACTCTTAAAGTTGCTTATGTTCAAACTATTACGAATATGAGATGGAATCGAGTTCCAGGTGCGAATAGCATTAACAAAAAATTGTCTTGCAGATGTTAGATAATTATAGTTGGGCA